>NW_025048275.1:0-60213 GCF_018831695.1 Puntigrus tetrazona | reverse complement strand
ACCTATATCTGTAATTACCATTTTATAAGTACATTTGTTGACACATCCACTTACACATAACCCACTCTTAAAGCTACCACCTGCCACTAAACCTGTCCCCTAATACTGCTGCTCCATCTCATTATGACAAAAGTGTTTCACAAATAAATATGACCATAATAGAGTACGTGCCCATATTGGAAACCACCTAATATAAAAGTGGAACCAATATTTCAATGTCTGGACTGCAGGAGGCCCAGGAATCAAACTGCGAAAATGTGTCTCAAACCACCAACCTGGCAATTCTCCAGAGCACAGATATACGTTTCCTCGCTTCTCTCAATATGACATCAAAGCTGGAAAAAAAAGAGAAAAGAACTATGTAATAAGAATATGCAAGCAACTGTCACGTCATGGCAAGGGTCCAGCTGTGCCTAATTGCGCTTGATAAGTCACTTTGCTATCAATTCAACAGGAAAAGGAACAATTACTATTCTCTTATATTTGTTTTAGAAAGTTCGGGACACTATTTACCAAGAATAGTACCTCGGGAAAATTTACAGGCACTGGTTGATTCCCTGTGAGCTAAAATTAACAACCGTGTACTTCCCGTCTCTGGCTCATGTCTCTCTGATCTGAGGCAAATTACCACAAGAGATGAAAAAGACCTTGCTGGCATTCAGCATTACCAATACACATTTCTAGTGACTGAAGTAGAAAAAAAGAAGAACAAAGACAAGCAACAAGAGCAAAGTGAGCCAAAGACCAAAACAGAAGGAAATAAAAAGCACAAATAAAAGGGCATATTTACCACCAGTTGGCATTTCCAGCAAAGGACTAGTGTTTGCTATCGTCGCTACTAGCATGGGAGGAGGAAGAGTTGGAAGAAGTGACTTTTTTTAGAATAAGCGTTTTAATAACAGCTGGTGCAAAGAGTCTGAGGATGCAAAAATGTATCCAGAGCAAATTCGAAATCCATCGCATATTCGAATCAAATCAGTTGAGATGTTAAATAGGTTGAAATGAATAACGATACAGTTGGGAATGGAATTTTTATTTTAATGCATCTCTGAGTGGCAAACTGGACTTTTCAGAACAGCATGGATGTATTTTATTTTAATTTTGCGTTTGCATCCTCCTCTTTTTCCTCAGTAACAACGCCATAACGGATTTTGAAATTCACAACCGATGGTGTTCCTGTCTCCATTAAAGAAACTTTTCAAATATGTAACAATCATGTAGAATTAATTAAACATAATTTTTTGGAGTAACTAAATATAAGCTGTGTTACCTGCCACAGTAACAGTATTCTTGTATGTCATGCGTGCATGCCTCTGCTATTTATTTGACTCTAAGTATAAAATGACGTCACCGTAAATCACCATTCCAGTTGGGTGAGGGCATTAGCACTCAAGAAAACGCGGATAATGCATATTAACGTAGCAGTGTTGCTTTGTTTTACAGCTGTAACCAAAAGGAAATGTTATTGCTTCTGCTGCTATCTACATATTATTCAGCATGTGCCCCAACTCAAAAAAAACAACCCTATAGGTAATTTGTGCAAAGTGCCTTATATGACCTATAGTTACATTTCCAAATTAGGCACCCTCTAGCGGGTTTGCTTAACGCAGATATGTTTATAAAGTAGTTTCACAAAGCTGAATTCAAGAAGTTTTTCGTCAAATTTTAAAATGATACCAAACTAATTTGAGGTGAATTCCCTTTCAGAGGAACTTCACAGAAGAGATTTACATTTGTGATCATGTGATCAATTAGCTCTTGCGATGCATTTTTAAAACAAGGTGGGATTCAATTTGACTTTCGCGTACAAACTTTGTAGAATGGGCAGATTAAATTTGTCTTTATTTTAATATGATTTAAGAGCAGTAGTGCAAGCAAGTTTAAGCATGTTTAGTTTGAAAAAGTTTAATGAAGTAAATAAGACAAAGTAAATCAGTGAAACAATGTTTAAAATAAATGATAATACTGAGTATAAATATTTATTTGCATCAACTGTTGCAGGAGCGCTGAATACTGCATGCCATGCACAGCGTTGTCAAAAGTAACGTTATCTAGTAATGGAATTCGCCTAATACTGGACATGCTGAATGCTTGGATCTTGTTTAAAATACAGTGATTGATGAAAGACCAAAGCAAAAAGACCAACAAGTGGACAAGCAACTACTAATGTTTCATTTGACATCAAGAGTCGACACTTTCTTTTGAGAAACAATGATGCGCGCAATAATGTACAAAAAAACAAAAACAACGTGTAGAAGTTTTCCAGTAACACTTTAGTACAGGAACTAATTCTTGAGGTTAACTAGCTGCTTATTAGCATACCTATTATTAACACATTGACTGTTCATGACCATATTTTCCACTGCTAATCCTACTCAATACCTAAACTTAACAACTACCTTACTAACAGCTAATTTTAGATATTGTTGAGGTAAAAGTCATAGTTAATGGTTTTGTTAGTAGCTAGAATTTGACCTTAAAATAAAGTCAATTGGAAATGCATCACATTATGTAAGTTAAGTAAATTTAACATGCCATTTACCTCCAGCACATGGAGAAACAATGTATCACCAGAGCAGAAAAAACTGCAGTGATCTGTCAAGACAGCGTGAGATAAGATGCGGGAAAAGCCTCCACTGATCCGGGTCTTGACCACAGCGTGCTATCCACCCAACCCCTCAATGGCCGGAGCCAGACTCAAGGCTCATGTTGAACCCACACATACGCAGCACATGAATTTTAACCTGTGTTATCTCTCATTCTGCCCCATGTCCTCATATAACCCACACGGTCCGAGCCAAGCAGCTCTTGGGTATCAGGGCAGGGTGAAGCGGTCGACCATGTGTAAATATTGTAAGGTTAAAAGAGTCAGACACAGAGGGTGTGTGATAGGAAGTGGAATGAAACCAAGCTGACATCATTAAACTGTCACTGGACATGGATGAGCTCCCGCCTCACGCTGTCCCGCTCCATCCATCCGGACAGGTGGGAGTGAAGGTTGAAGCGAGGGAAGGATGCCAGTTGTGAAGGAATGAGAGGCAGAACAAATCAGGCTTTTTTGGTAGCTGGCTGCCAAACGTAATGTATGGCAGTCCTAGGCTCTGAGAGTGTTTGCAGGGTGCCTGTGAGTTTAAATCCACTGGACTGCATTACTCTGGCAGAGCTAATCACATTATACCTGTATTGGTTTTGCAATGTGTCTGACACACTTAGAGCTCGGCACACAAGATAGCGGCAGAAAGAAGCTCAGGCTGTTTATGCGCTCAAGCAGACTTTCTGTGTCGCTGTGCAGACATGTTCATAGTCACTCCTGTAATCTCTGCAATATCTCACATCATCTGACATTTGGGTGCTTTTTGCCAAGCAACAAGACGCAATTTTCTGACTGAAGAGATGTAATGCTATCTGAACAGAAGAAGAAGAAGAAGAAGAATAGTGGCTTAGTGGTTGGTGCGCTAGACTTGCATACACAGACCTTCAACTAACCAATAGAAAGGCAGGCCCATTTATTCAGGTCAAGACCCATTCAGAAGAAAACAATATTTGATGAGCATTTAAAATATCCAGTGAAAATCTGAGATGCTGTTTACAGATTCAGGTGGGTTCACAGATTATAAACTATATAGATTATTCATTCATCCATGCATCCATAAAGTGGTGACTGAATGAATGAATGAATGAATGAATTAATTAATTAATTAACTAATTAATGATTAGGCAGGTGTGTTGGGTACTGCTGGTATTTTGACAAGTAAAGATTTTGAGTGTACGCAGTTTTTTTTTTTTTTTTGTGTATATATAAACCAATCGCATTTTTAATTTATTTCATCACACTTCTTCTGGCGCTTGCTTATATAACAAAATAAACTACATTCTACATAATATGAAGTGTAACGCATACTTAACTTTCAGGTTGTTAAGTTGTGTCAGATCTAAGAAGACACATTTCTTTACTTCTCTCCCGAGTCTCACAGAGTGTCAGTTGCTTTTTTGAATTGATCTCAGAAGTTGTAGTCTCTCACTGCGTCTCATTCCTCCCCTGTCCCTCTCATTCATTGATCTTCAATGGAGCTGTCACTGTTAGCTTCACTTTTTGTGGGTTTAACCTCAAACACTCTATTTTCCTTTGTCGCAATGCTTTCTTGATCTCTCTCTGTACATCTTCCACTCAAATGTTTCATGCCCATGTAATTGATTTAAAGATAATTTCAGTGATAAAATACTCGCTTCTTAATATGCAGAGACAAGTATGAGTAAACCAATTAGCTGGTTAGTTTGATGACTCTGATGATTCTGAAAAACAGATCAAAGTGCTTCAGCAGAATACTTCAGCTCTTTACATTTCTCTCTCGTGAAACATAATAACATGCTCATTAATTTATGTTCACAACATATTAAATTAAACTGCAAATGCACGTTTAAAAATGCGTTCATTTACCTCACAAGACACATGATGTAAAACCGGCTGACGTTAAAGCCCATGTATAATTCCTGTAATGAATATGCTGTCGCGTGGCGGCCTCAAGTCATGAAATTGCAGAGATGAAAGAGTACGGGGAGAAAAAAAGTCACATCACATGACAAGCAGCTTGGATTTTAGACTGAATTACGGTCGAAATTCAATTACCCAGTATCCCCAGACTTCAAAAAAAAAAAAAAAAAAAAGGAAGTGGAGGGAAAAAGGGAAAACTGCAGCTCCAGTATGAATGAAGGCCTGGGTGGTTTTGTGAAACTGTGTCAACGCTACATAGAATTCAAGGTGATTTGTTGTCTTAATGCAATGCCTTCAATCACACTTCGTTATGCTGGCCTGTTTTTCATTTATCGTCCGAAAAATTCCATTTCAACTTCATGACATGTGACCTCATGTTCAGCTGATAGATTGTGTTTGGGAACACAGGCTTATAGAGAGAGCTTATACTGTGTGTTCGCATGGACACAGAAATATGTGACAAAAAATAGAAAGTCGATGAACGAAAACAAACAAGCATTTCGAACTGCACTTTAACATTTCTGCTCTCTTTTCTCTTCTGTTCCACCTCTCCTCACATACAGTAGATTATTTGCTAATAATGCATCCGATGAACCATGTTCTCTCTCTTTCTCTCTCTCGCTCTTTCCCAGCATCCCTCTTGTTTTTTGCACTCTTTGAACTCATTGATGGTTTTGATGTAGCAGTTGTATTTATGTATGTCTCTTCTAGTTCTCTGCAAATTCAGTGTCTGCAGTGTTTCAAAAGTACAGCCATAGCATTTCATGTGCTCAGTGACGTGCCACAACTATACTTTTTTCTTGTTTGTTTATCTCTATAAAGCTGTTTTTGAAATAATATGTAACAAATAAAATCATTTGCAAATAGAGGTTTTAAAAACTTTTGAAAAATGTTGACCGGCAGCCAAATTAATATTTAGTGTTTCAGCAAACATACATTTAGGTCAGCTCCCATTCTGATATTTAAAGTAATTCCCAACACGTTTTGCTGGCGCAATATATTATTTCACACAGAAAAAAATGAAGATAAAATTTGAAGATACGATTTTTGACCCTTTTTTTGTCACATTCTCTAATAGTAGCCTGGAGAGCTGCTTGTTTTTGCCTTAACAATGATACTATTGTTCTCCCTTCTGATGCGCATGCGAACAGATGTGTTTGGATTGCATTATACGCATACAAGCATAGAAATTCATATCTGCAATATGTTTAAATGCATAAACAAAAATCTAACCCATGCTCGTTAGAAATGTGTGACTGCCTATGTTGCTTCATTATGCTGGCCATATGAGGTGCTATAAGCATTTTTTTCTTCTCATTTTTACAGGCCAGTGTAAAGACAACAAACAAACAAAAAAAGCATGTTTAACAGTTAAACGTTTGATCATATTGGTTGCTATCATGACCATTTGGGTTAATGCTTTATTAGACAGAAAATCCATATGGAGCAGGTTGTGTGACGCAAAACTTAAAATGCATGGTGTAAGTGCTTTAAAGTGTTAATATTGCATCGTGCAAGGATGTGCATTAAAATACATATTTACTGAAATGATAATCTACAACCTTCAATCATAATTTCTTTGGAACAAAACTTGTTGGTGTTTTACTGCCTTTAGTGTTCATTTGGCTGGAAACTGCAGTGAAATGTAATTATAGGCATGCTTTTGCAGAAAAGTAGGCAGAGTTTTGAATTTTTAGTGAGCAAAGGTTGTGAAATCTGCATGTGTATAACAGCTGTAGCGTTTCCTGAACCTAAAGCAGTTATTCGCCTCTCTTCAGGGATTTAATATAGTGTTAGGAAAAAGACTTGTGTAACCTGTTTGATCAATGGAAATGGACATCTCATTGCTGACCTTGAAAAAATGGCTTTGCACAATGGCTCTGACCACAAGATGAACAGAAAAAAACTGATGCTAATGTTAAATAAAGCTGTTGTTGAATTGTAATAAGTGGTAGGCCGGTGATGGCCAACTAATGTCCTTGATCAACACGTATCACGCTATAATGGTGTCTCTGTCTGTACAGTTCCGAATGCAAAGCTTTGTTTTCTGCCTGTATTTGGAGCAAAACTCAGAGGCAGCTAAAATTCAAAGGCACGCAAGGATGAAACAAATAAACCTGAGAGGAGGCCTTGAGCAATCAATGCAGCCTCAAGACTGATATACGCTTTGGTCCTTTTGTATAGCATCCCTTTTTATTACACAGCTTTGTGCTTGCAAATTAGCCGAGGGCTAATCCATTTCAGATTTGCTTTGGTATCATGCTACCTTTAAAATTTCTAAAATAGTACTGTGATGGTAACAGAAAATAGTACAATTTACCAAGTACTAGTAAAAAAGTAAAATGTCTCAAGATTCTTTCTCACACATTTAATACATGTCATTTCACGCGTGATCCAATGGTTATATGCTCTTCTATCAATCCGTTCATTAAATAATACGGATTTTATGACATGTTGTTACTTTTACATTTTGAGGTAACACTTTATTTTAGAGTTTCTTAACTAGTTGCTTATTAACATGCATATTACTAGAATATCGTATGTATTAGTACTAATTAAGGATATATTCATGCAATTTATTAGTACTAAATAATGCCTATTGTACATCCCTAATCCTACCCGGTACCTAAACTTAACAAATACCTGACTAATTATTAAAAAGCAGCATATTAGGAATTTATTGAGGGAAAAGTTAATAGTGAATAAATGTTCCCTATTCTAAAGTGTCACTGATATTAATGAATCATTTGAAAATTTCACATATTTCACATATACCCTTTATTAGTCATCATAACATATAAATCAATTATGAGATTATTATCTTTTGCAAAACTTTTGTGTTTACTTGAGAATCTTTGCACTCCTCATAACACTTTTCTGTTCTTTTGCAAAGACATTTGGATAGCATGTTGCTTTCTTGCACATAGTGTAGGCCTATATTTGTATTAAAATATAACATTTAGACTTTTTATTGAGTCCAAACTTAACTTTATTAAGTTAAGCCACATTAAGCACACTTTTCTATGGAGGAGAAAATTACGCTATTCACAGGATACTTGGCCTTTTATAATCATCTTCATTAAGCGTTAACCATTTTATGAACCATGTCAGCCGTATGAGCAACTGCAGGCTGTAAAGTAAAGAGGATATGTCTCTGATCTTTCCGACAGAACCCAAAAGTTTAGTGAGAAAATGCAGAAAGCAAAAATTTAGCAAGAGAATGCAAAACCTTTGTGAGGGAATGCCCATATCTTTATGAGAGAATGCAGATGTTTTGTGAGTTTACCTCTGGGCCAAATTTAATCTCTAAACGTTTCTCTAACATGCGAAAATTTAATTAAATGCTTCTTACGGGTTCTTACGTGGCTGAATATTTTCCTATAATTTACCATGCCACTAAATAATTTACATATTCAAGTATAATTATGTTTACATGTTAGTATAAAGTTTACCAATGTACAAAAATAAGAAAATACCACACGCGATTCTTTTTACTAGTAGCTGCAGGTGGTCATTATATATATGAACATTGGATTGCTACATTTTCAGGCTGAAAATAGAACCTTAATGATGGTGTTTACTTGGTGCATGATGACCCCTTCACAGGTGGCTCCATCGCATAACAGTGCCTTAACCCATCTGCCTACACAGAACTGTTTAATCCTCGCAAAAACAAGATTGGAAGAGACACTAAAATAGATCTCGTCTAAGCACAGTTCAAAGTACCTGTTTCTGCGGAGACCTTATTATTTTCGATATTTTCTTCCCTTCAAGACGGTCTCTGAAGGTACAAAACCGAAAAATCTGATTTCTTAATCTGACTGCCATGATTCAGTGTTCTTTTAAACAAATTGTTCTATTTGCTTAGGAATGCGCTCAAAAGGTCTCTGCTATACACATTGGCTATTTGCCAAGTGGACCTCCTAACAGCACTGACATTTGCTTTTCTGCCTTGCAGTTGTGGTGATTGACAAGAGCCATAGAGAGTCTGGCTCTAAAGCAAGTGCCAGCCATCAATATATGTTCTTGACTAATATATTCATATAAATGTTTCTGCTCTGTCCTTGGGACACGGAGTTTCTAAAAAGGCTAGCAAAACAAAACATTACACTTTTAGCATAAAAGTCACGCATTAACTCTATAAAGAGGAAACTTACACTAATGTCCTTCACATGTTACTGTGTTGCCCACTTATAAGGCATGTTGTCACACTTTTATTCTTTCAGAGAAGATAAAGAAAAAAATACACTCTATTAATGAAACAAGATCTTATACTTATACTAGATGTGTGCAAGCTAATGTGGGTGAAAAACTAAATACCACGAGTAGATTAATGCTCTCTTCTCTTGAGGCTTTTGTGTTTTTCATATATAACTGCTTAATGTGGCAAAAGATGCTACACCTGAATATATTAACATCCTTAAAACTGTAAAACTGAATTAAACGATAATCAGTATATAGATGAGCTGGCTGAGAATATGTAAAACGTGTGTTTGCAGGGGTTTAAAATAAAATTAAATAAAAGTAAGTAAGCGTAAATGAATGAACAAGTTAGTTCTGAAATAAAATTCAAAAGTTACTGGGAATACAATTCCTACACATAATTATTGCCTTACATTGGGGGAGTCGAGAAGGTTTGATGTAGGAGCAGATAAATGTCTGGATTTCTCATCACCAGCAGTTCTGTTTTTTGGATTTTTTGACATCTAGTTTATCTGACAAAATGCTAAAGCTCTGAGCATTGGCAGAATTCCCTGAATTATCAGTGCATCATGGGACCTTCTCCATACTGATGGAGGTCAGTGAGTAATATCCGAGGTTGATGCCTGAGAGCAATTCTCTTCTAACAAGGCATTGATGTATTCACCCAATTTACCACTGTTGTTTGTGACAACATTGAATAAACATTCAACAACATCATGAAAAAAAGAAAAAAAAAAGGATTGACTCGTTATCTGATTCCCCCAAAATGCCAGACCAATACTAAAGATCAATAAATGGACAAGTATTTAAAAATGACCATGGCATGGCTTTGGTAAAGACTGCTTCCCAGCTACAGTGGCTCTCTATTTCTTTTTTTCCTATAAAAGACGATCTTGAACTAACACGTGAAGGTCGAGGTGAAAGCAATGTAATGAAGGATCACTATCATCAATATAAGATTCTGAATTCAACCACCTGCGGGGATCTCATTAGCAACACCAACGCATTTCCTCCCTTCCCCTAACTGATCTTGTTCCAACAGGTCATTATTTTCCTCTTATTTAACAAGTACAAATAACCATTCTTGCAATAGGCTCCTTCTTTCTTTTCTTTCCCTAATTACTTTTGTCTATTTATTTTTTGCCCCTTTTTAAACTTTTCTAAAATCTCCATCAAGTTTTTCTTATTTCTGAGATTTGAGATGTTCAGATTTGAAGGACATTTGACTGTCAAAACAAACTGAATGAGTCAAAGTTTTGAATATGAATAAATGATGCTGAATGAAATATCATGGAATATGCTGTCTTAAAACAAAACAAAACAAAACAAAACAAAGGAATCTGTTGATGATCAATGCCTGTTATATTGAGTTCCTTCAACATATGAACATATGAATGTATCTTTCAAATATTTACTATATTTAAGATAATAGCGCATTCTGTAGTGTTCATTCTTCACTGTAAGGAATAAAAAAACAAAGAAAAGTAACACTTTATCTTAGGGACCAATTCTCACTATTAAATAGTTGCTTAATAGCATAAATATTACTAGCATATTGACTGTTTATTAGTGCTTATAAAGCACATATCATTGCCTTATTATGCACTATTGCTATATTCTAGATCCCTTAAAAGAATAATTTTTCCAAAATTAACACTTTCCTGAAACTTGTAACTTAAGTCATATTAACTTCTGAGAATGTATATATGCTGTGGCCACAAAATTTTAATTTGTGGGAAATGTATTAACGTGATAATATGTCATGGCCAAGAGATGGTTTTGTAACAACATCCTTACGTTATAACCACAGGATGTGAAGTTTTGGCCTTGCTATGTTGAGGTAGCAAAATCCCGTTAGTCATTTATGCATTAAACTCAGCTTAGAGAAAAAGTTGTAGCTTTCTCAACATAAGAAGTCATGGCCTTGAGTAATGGATGTCGTTCCCACAACACAGACTTCATATCGCATGGCCATGACATAAGGATGTCGCTACCTTGACAAAACGATCTCATGGTCACAATATATTATCGTGTTTCCATGAATTAATATGTCGTTGCAGTGACAGAATTAAGTGAACCAAACATGTACCTCATGGTCACCATAGCATTGACTTTCATGACTTTTGTGCGGTGAATAATACTATGGGGGTCAATGGAGACCATCAACTATGTGTTTACCAGAATTCTTAAAAATATGTTCAACATTAGAGAGAAGCCTATACAGGTTTGCGAAAACATGAGAGTAAGTAAACAATGGTATAAAATTTGGGGTGAACTATTCCTTTTATCCAAACCAATACCTAAACTAGCAACTACTTTACTAACTATTAATGAGAAGCAAATTAGGATTTGGAGGAAAAATCATAGTTAATAATTATAAAAATATTAAGAATAGGTCCCTAAAATAAAGTGTGACAGTTTTTTTGTTGTTATTAGAATATATTATACGCTGCAATGTATCAACATACTTCCGTGGTGATTGATTGTTTGAATGATTGGATGATTGATTTTAGAACATAAGAAGATCCGTGTCTCATTCATTTAATTTGTACTCACAAACTGTTGTCTGAATATGACGAATAAAGCTAGTTCTCTAGTGTACAATTTTCCATGTGATGCTACTAAAAACTGTGATTTAGTCCTGCCAGTCATCCATTTTCAAAGCTTTCCAGCATGCCACAATGAATCATATCAATTGCAGCATTGGAGATGGCTATGAATTCCTGCATTGTGACACCGAAGTAGGATGACTTGAAGCTGAATGAATTATTGTTGAAGCCAATGTTCTTTCATCAGTGCGAAAGCATCCCTGTGTGCTTTAGAGCTCAACGACAACTGATGCAAGCAGCCACTGCGGGATGAGTATTATTATGGCTGCCAAATTCATGGGCCAAATGTTAAAGAATCCATTGATTTTTTGAGATTTTGGAAATGCCTCTGGTCACAAGTTGTCTAAATGCTGATGATCAAAAGGGACAAGGCTTGTTGGGCCAGAAACATTCTGAATCTTTAATGCTGAGAAAATGCAGTTTTGTTAATAAAATGGATGCAAAATAGATTGCATGCAACTTGAACGCAGTCCAAGTAGGCAGGGAAATGCTCTCTGTGGATTTAATTCAAATGCTCTGCCCCCCAAATTCAGGTCAACTTCTTAGTCAACACGGGGACACAAATGAAGAAGCAAAAGTTCAAGAAAAAGACCACATTAATAAATCACAATAGCTCTCAGTGTTTTGCTCTGAAACCGAGTAGCTATAAAATACTCCAGAGAATTTATTAAAGAATGATGCAAATCTAACTGAACACAAGAAAGCTGCGGATCCATTGTGATATTGTAGTATATTTGCAAGATATAGATTAGCTGTCTGAAAGAGGACTCTATCAAGTGGGCACATTAGTTAGCTTTGCCAAAAAAAAAAAAATATATATATATAAATAAAAACATTGCTCACTTTAAAATTATATCTTATCAATTAATCAAATGTTAATTAGTCCATTTTGGAGTTTAATTAGTAGGTCAGAGTCTCCATTAGTAGGTCATCTGTAGATTACATTTACGATCATATCTTCATATTTCACTTTTAAGATGTAAATTCAGAAATATAATACTTATAACACTTAATACTTAATTTTAAATAGAACATAAGGTTTGAGCACTGCTATTGTGCTGCTTAGAAAGAGGAACAAGGAAACACTGAATGAACCTGAAACTTGTCTTTAATAGTACAATCACTGGAATAAAGACACATCAAGACATACGACAGTCAACGCAGGACGCTAGAAAACCGGGTTTAAATAGGACAAACAATAAGACTACACTATATAATAAGATACACACCTGAAACACTATTGACAACATGGGAACAAGAAAACCAAATATGGGCATACACATAGGGAGCAAACACAGGGCAAGGGAACATTTATTAAATATGAATTTATGATAGTTTACATTCACATTAAATGTGATTACTTGAACTTTTTTAATCTAATTCAGTAGGACTTAAATACCTATTTATATGTAATTTCATTATTATTCCTATGGCTTTGGAAATATGGTTAAAATGTATTTTTGAATATACGGACAAGGCTTTGTGGACTAAATATACTTCAGTGCCATTTCTAACACGCACATATATACATACAGTGCCTCTAGAAAGTCTTCATACACATTCATTTTCCACATTTTGTTATGCTGCATTATTATGGTAAAGTACCGTTGATCATTTTTTATTCTATCCAAATAAATCTACATCCCACTCACCATAATGATAAAAAACTTTTTGCAAATGCATTAAAAGGAAATGCTGAAAAAATAACATGGCACACGTATTCATACTCTTAACTTAACTTTTAGTTAAAGCTCTTTGGCAACAATTACAGTCTTTTTTGATATGAAGCAACAAACTTTGAACATCTGTTTTTTTTGGTCATTCTTCTCTTTAGATCATTCAAGCTCTGTCAAGTTGGCTGGGGACTATCGGTAAACAGCCATGCATAGGTTCCTCCAAAGATGTCAGATTCCAAGTTCCAGTGTCATCACACATGTGTAATGACGAAGCTGCAATTGAATGGATTTATGTCGTGTATTTTAGATTACATATTGTTTACTATACTCTTGCAAGTGTACTTAAGTGTGTTAAGAAAGAGTAATAATAGTGTGATCTCTTTGAGTACTCTTAAGGTAAATGACCTTTTATTTCATTATTTGTGAGTCTATATTGTATGTGGGTACGGGACTTTTAAAATAATACTTCTAATATTTGAAGTACACTTCAAGCGCATGATTGATACAGTTAAGAACACTTCTTTGTCACAAGGGTTTAGCGCAGCGGCAGAAATGGACATGACCTCAGAATAATCAGCTTTTATCTGCGGGCAGCATATTTACAATTCCACAACGCATGATAGGGTCCCTCATGGTTTTAGAAAGCTCTCACCAGCTCGGCTCAATGCTATTTAGCCTTAACAAACCTGACACTCAACACTGCCCTGTTAAAGAACGAGAAGGAGGAATTCAGGAACAAAATGAATTCATATAGTGCCTGTTTCTCAGAGAGGCCTGCTTGACTGACTTGGCTTGTCAATCACGTTCTTCAGGATTACAGCTAAACCAGTTGGCACACATACACTGGCACGACAACTATTTGATATGTGCATTTTCAGCTGGAAGATGTCACTTTTTTGTCCACCTGCAGTACGTTGTTAAAATATTCAGTAGATGTTTTTGTAACATTTATTATTTAGAATGTATGTGAATCTAGCTTTTCTTAAAGGTTTCTTTTTTTATCTTGGAATATTCTCTTCAATTAAAGTTTAATGTGCAGAAACAACTCTAAGACTTGCTTACAAGCTTTGAATTGTGACATTTTCAATATATATTTGTTAGAGAAGCTCAATGCACCTCCTTGATTAGCCAATGGTATGAGTTTGGGGGCGGGAATATCCATTTGTTTGATCAAAGGGATATCGAGGTTAGAACCGAGGAGAAGTTGAAGAGTTTTTAGCAGTTTTTTTTTTTTTTTTTTAGGAAACAATAGTTTTGAAAGACATTGCACACTATAACTTTTCTTTAATTTGCACCTGCAAGTTTTGGATACTGGCTAATGAAAAATTGATGAAATGTTTTTCGTTCTCAAGATTGTGCACATACATTGGTCTTCCTCATGCATTTGGTGCATACAGTGAGACTAACCAACATCTCGTAGTGCAGTTGTGTATTTATGCAAATAGCAGTTCTAGCATCATTGTATGTTAAGCAAAATTGGTAGATACTAGTATCTAACAAACTCAATAAGTAAATACAAACTAAACAAATTTTTAAATAGTAAATAATATATAGTAAAGTAACACATTTACTCTGGCACCGCTTCAATAAGCTTCTGCTATGTCGCAACATTTATTCCCCTCCAGAGTTGCATTATTTTTTCGCCAAGATCTTGTATTAATGATGGGAGAGCACTGACCACTGACCAGTGCGCAAAGTCTCATCTCATCTGTGGTAGACAATTCATGTGTAACAATGATGTTTCATGCTCCCTGAACCAATTTGAGCCCGATGAATCCTGCCATTGCCATCTTGAAATATGTCTGTATCATCAGGGAAAAAAAAACTGACCTGATCATTCAATATATTCATGTAGTCAGCTGACCTCATTCTCACATAACATTGCTGAGCCTAGACCTGACCAACTGCAGCAACCCCCAGATCATAGCACCTTTTTCAAGCTGGTCTCATTAAAATATGTACCTCTGTGCACTTTTTGAGCAAGAGAAATGTCGACTGAGTGCTAAACACGGGTAAAACACAGGTTGTGAACCCTGGAACATTTTATTACATTGATATAGGTACGTATTTCTGTAGTTCAGATTTGAAATACTCATGAACTGCTAGAAGGCTTTATCATATTCATTCTATTATAAATATACCCTACACTTGATCCAACCCTGAACCTACCCGATACTCTTAAAAAATGCAAAACTGATATAAAACACATATGTTGATGCAACTGTGCCATTTGAACTCCCTTTTAAGCACAATTGATCTGTTTTGTCAAACCATAGTTAAGTTACACAGAATTCAAACCAAAACTCCTTGACTCTCAAGTACATCTCTGTACTCAAACCTACCGTCTATGAAAAGCTGGATATGTGTGATGCTAATGTTCAAAATATCTAATATATAATGTTTAAATATCCCAGGATATTAATATTGATTTGAAAAGGAACAAAAGGCGTTGGTTCACTGTCTCTACTGTTAATTTCTTTTGGAAACTGCAGTGTTATGAACATGTTGGTACATATTTCGTATCACTAAAAAGTACAACATGGTACATTTATACCAGATAGACCTATTAGATTAATCTAGGTGGTGACTTTTTTGGATGGGCAGCGTGGTTGTTAGATGCAACTTACGAGATAGTATTTGCAGCTCCGTGTATTGTAGGGCTATTAAATAGTCATTAAACACTTTATTCCCACTATTAAAGACCCATTAGGCACTTTTAATTTTCAAAAAAAAAAAAAAGTGATGGGATAAAAAAAGAACATTGAAACTGTAGCATGATACTTTATAAAAACATTTTAAACAACAGCCAAAAATACTTCAGAATTCACTGCATCAGTTTTGCATACAAAAGCGAACGTTATAACACTTACAGATTAAAGTGAAAAATAAATATATAAATAAAAATCGCTAAAGATGGATGTGAAAAGCACATTTTGAAAGACATCTGAGGATCAAGAAAGGAAAGGATCAAGTATAGCAGCTACTACTAGCTAACTTTTATATGTTGACTTGAAGCACTTTTGTTTGTAGTGTGCATCAGAATGTCTTTTTCTGTCAACAGTAAAACATTAAGACATAAACTTTCAGCCATTTTCATGTGCATTTTATTGGTGCACATTTTTCACTGGATTTTCTGCGTGATGTTAATTAAATTGTCTAAAATACAAATCGCTTAAATGCTGAACTGCAGGTCTATTCGTCTTTAAATATTTATGTGCACCCTTATAATTTGCCTAGGTAGAAACCCGAGTGATGTGTGAAATGGTGTGTGACACTTTAATATGACATTGAAATGAATTTGAAACAGAAGGAGCAAATTGACAAATCAGTAAGCCAAAATCAAACTAATTGCATCTGTTGAGAGTTTCAAGTCAAGCTGCTGTCTTTTTTATTGCTACCTGGTCTCATGGCATTAACATACTTGGGTGCACTTTTTGGCATGGCACAGAATACGTACCAATCAGTGCAGTTTCCAAAAGAAATGAACACTAGAGGCACTAAAACTCTGACACTTTTTATTTATTCGTCACACAAATATACAGAGTTTCAATTAATGAAGTGTAATTTTCGCACAGTATTTGAAGAATATCATGTTATGACTTCAAAACAATATTAATATGCTGGGGAATTTGAAAACTGGTGCTTTTAAATGTTAGCATAACAAATATCCAACTTCATATCTATGGGTTTTCGTAGATAGTATTCGGTAGCGCACAGAGTATGGAGATGTACTTGAAAGGCAAGGAACTCTGGTTTAAATCCCATTTAACTATGGTTTCATAAAAATCTGCATGAAAAGTATAGTTGAAATGGCACGGTTTCATCAACCAATCCCTTTTTAAAACAAGTTTAGCATTTGTTAACACTGTCGGGTAGGTTTAGAATTGGATTTTGTGTAAATTTCCTGCATTAGCTTTTAGCAACAGTCCCCAGATATTTGAGTTCTGAAACATTGCAACTTTAAGCTTTGTAATAAAAACACAGCAATACAACTACATCAATGTAAGGAAAACATGCCAGGGTTCATGTATTGAACCTGTCTTAGCGCCACTCATTTTGTTTACATTGCGGTCCATCGTCACCTTTGATAAAAATTTGTCATGCTGTTCCACCATGAACTGTATTTTAAGTCACTGTACACCCAACTCCAACTCTTGAAAACCTCCTTCAACAGTCCTTCACAGTTGACTGACCCTTCCATTATCGTCACTGACCACTCTCCTCCTCCATCAGCTCCACACATTCCTGTTCATTCACTCACTCTCACTTTCTCTCAGCCCACAATTCTCCTAAGCCTGGCCAAAAGCTGTCATGCAGACCTAGATACATCAGCATGTTATCAATCACAGCTACGCTTTCAATCTCCAACCACAACCTCTTGTTCTTTCTTCTTCTTGCACCATCCTACCATCATCCCACAGTAAGTGACTGCCCTGCCGAAACCGGAATGATTGACAGACTATCGTTTCACCTTGTTAACTTCTGTCTAATGTATTCAACACTGAGCAACAAAAATGTTTTCCGAATTTGTCTTTAAATATAGTTTTTCACAATGTTTTGCGGGCAATTAAGTCATGCTTAGAATGTTTGAATGCCATAGTTTGCACAGCCTTATTTATATATTTATTTCACTTTGAAGTACACTTCAAGTGCATGATTGATACAGTTATGCTGCCATCCTTTCAAAGTATCAGTTTTTGTTTATGTGTGTGTACTGTATATATATATATATATATATATATATATATATATATATATATATATATATATATATATATATACATATGGCTACATTTTTAAATACGTCACTTGTATGGCTGTATACATGACGACAAAATTTAGTTGTCAAGTTGACAAGTGTTAGTATTCAAATCATGCAGGATATTAAAATAGTTTTGAAGTCATAATCTTAATAATAACGTATTGCCTCTAGTGTCACATTAATTATTCAGTCCTTTATTTTGACCACTTCCTCTAGCTCATTATGGAATCCAAAGGTGTTAATCCCTCCAGCATGTCCTGGGTCTGCCCTGAGGTCTCTTCCCAGTTGGACATGTCCAGGACACCTCCACTTGAAGGCATGCATCCTGACTAGATGCTAGAGCCACCACAACTGGCAACATTCAGCAAGAGTGGAGCAGTGGCTCTGGGTCCCTCCCGAATGCCCAAGCTTTGCACCCCGTCTCCCAGGGTCAGCCCAGACACCCTTCGAAGAAAACTCATTTCAGCTGCTTGTTCTTTTTGGTCATTACCGAGAGCTCATGACCATGGATGAGGGTTGGAACATAGATTGACTGGTACATTGAGAGCTTTGCCTTCAGGCTTAGCTCTCTCTTACCACAACAGACTGGTACAATAGCAGGATTACTTGGCATTGCTTTTTGTCGCTCAAGGTATCCCTTTAGCGATATTTTTCAGTGTGAAGGTCATTTGTTGTTTTCAGTTGTTTGTCTTAATTTAATGGTTTGGACGATTTATATATATATATATATATATATATATATATATATATATATATATATATATATATATATATATATATATAGGTTATAGGTTGTTTATGCAAGTATCATATAAATCCTATATTTTTGTTTTTAACTTAAGCGCTTCCTTGTTGGCGTAAAACTAATGACATTGTCGTGTTGCATCTGTTGTCATGAAATTATTTATGATTGTCATTGCCACTCAAAATGCATATTTTGTTTAAAATGCAGTGCATGGACTGTTTTTATTACCAATCTCACTTTGGGTTTTGATGGGTGTAATTTGTACCAATTGAGATTCCTAACTCCACACGTTACAAAAATCATCAATCATAACGTGTTGAGAGTATATTTGTTCTCGGGTACATGCATGATCACATCTCATCACATAACGCAATGCTCTACAGACTGAGCTACCCAAGTCAGAATTACAGCGCAGATAAAATAGCACAAAAAGAATAGTACTGCAGGGATTTGTATAAACGACCTTCAAAGATTTATTGGTTGGAGAACATGTTAAAAGTTACACGTTACAAATTGCAAGTCGTTTTGCATTCCAAGTCCGTCTGACTGGTCACAAGACAAAACAAGAGCCAATAGCATTTCACAAACAAGGCTGATTTAAGGCTTCTTTAGAGTAATATATATATATTAACTGTTTCTTCAAATCTAATTGGTTAATCACAGTGTTGTTCCAGGGTCAACAAAGATCCAGGAACATGTCTCACTCAGCAAAATCATGTCCTGCCAATAGGTCCTGTCCAAGTGGCAATATGTGACAAGTTGGAATCGAGAATGTGAGAAGTCGCAAAAGAAATGTAAGGGATCGATGTGATCTACAACGGTACAATGGTTAGCAGGTGGGGTACTGGATCTTGGCTTAAAGCAGTGTACCGGGAAGTTTAATCGTGTGATTCAAAAATGACAGCAATCGGTCCACTAATTTCTGTCTGAAAATAGCATGTACTTTTGAAAGACATAATTGTGTGTGTGTTTATGCTTAATTACAATGTAATTTGATTTGTTTATAAAAACTATAAAAAGATTTGGCTACCAGTGTCTTACTGACTGTCAGATGTTATTTAGTGAATGCCAAATCAAACGCGGCACAGGTGCCAGAGCAGTCGTACAAACAGCAATTACATCCTAAAATATAAAAAGTGCAAATGGAAAACTTGCTACATTAAGAGACTGATTTCAAAGAAATTAAAGAGTTTTCTAAGAAGAAACTTTTATCAAAGTTAAGCAAAAGTTTAACTTTTGACACTTTCTGTGGCCTGTGTTTTATTATCAAACAAAAGAACATGTCCCTTAATTCACAAAAAAGAAAAAAAAAAGAAAAAGAAAATACATTTACACTAATGCACTTATAATGAAAGCCCATCAGGCAAGATAGCGGGAGACATTAAAAGCAGAAATGTTAAGCTTGTAATTTTGTTAATGCACTTTCATAAATTTTTCAGTTTGTTATTTCAGATGCAATGTTGTCTAAATTGTCTTTTTGACGTGCATGAGCTAATTTTCTAAGTTATAGTTATGCAATTTCTTTAGGCTGAGTTTGCTTCAAATCAGCAGCATGACTAGCTACATTACGTCCTTTCCATGTCCCTTTAATGTTTTTTTTTTCAGAAATCTAAAAAAAAAGTAGCATGATTTATTTGTTTATTTTTCTTGGAAAGAATGTATCCATCCTAATATGCACACTTACTATTACATTTAGAATAAGTGACTACAATTAAAATAATACATATATAAATAAATTAATGTTTTCTACATACTTATACATATTTATTTTTTTAGCATATATGGATGGATTTATACCTGTGCAACTTCGCTCGTGTGAAACATGAGTAAACATGACTTTTAAATTTTTCAAGAAGTTAGGCTGGTAAAATCAAGTTAGATCATAAAAACAAAACAAAAAAAAAAAAAACATCAGAAAGTATATTGAGTGCAGTTAGGATTTGTCTAATGGCTGGTTTGGTACAAATAATAATTGATGGGAAAAAAGTAAATCAAAATGGTACATAAATTAAAACAAAATATTTAATTTTGCCTCAGCCCTATATATGTAGAAACACTCTGAATAATGGCATTGGAGGTTGCAGGTGTTGTTTACCTCTGGAGAAAGCTTCTGCTGAAGCCATTAGAGTAAATGCAGTGCGACTCTGACCCTGGCACCAGAAAGCAGGCTGGTGTCAGAAACATTCAGGAAGAGCTACACACTCAGCCACCTAATTCTGTTAATTGCTGCCTGCCTCAATATATAACTACTTTCATAAGCACTGAAGTTGACAATGTGTTAAAGCGGAGGTGGACTTTTGCAATTTGCGAAGAACAGGGTGTAAATAATAAATAAATAAATAACACGTGCGCACTGCTGCTTAATGGAAAGCTTTACCCGAGGTTAACCTCTAGAATGACTTTGGCAGAAAGGCAGTGACACACTTTGATGCATTGGTCATTTGTGACTGTGTGACCTCGAAAGGATGTGTTTTAGCTTGGGTTCGATCTGCAACGCATTCGGTTGATATCCGTTGATGGCATCCCATCGATTTGAGAACATAACAATCAAAGGCCAAAAGCTAATAAAACAACGGCTCTTTGAAGATTAAAAAGATAAATGATACAGAAAACTGACCTTTTTGTCTAAAATGGTTTTAATATCCCGAAGAGCAACCGAAGGTTCTTTGATAACGCCAAAACTGTATCATTAAAAGACTTATCACGAGTTCATTCGCTGCGGTCATACTTAAGATCATTTATTTTGCACACATCAAATGTCATTTGGTCTCGGTCCCTCTATAATGAGCGCCAATAATTAATTCATTTTATAGTGTCCAATTGTGGCTAATGCAGAGCATGACTAACAGCAGAGTTTTCATTAGGGTCTGCCAGTAATCATTGCAAAGGATTACATGCTGTGAGTCTTTCAAGCTTTAGCAAAAATCACCAACAAAGAGCCCAGTGGGTCAGAGAGGTAGAATTACACAAGCTCTTCAGCCTGCACAGTTGAACCGCTGGTCGGCATGATTATCAGCTTCTCAATAGCATGTGTTATGTGTAAAATGAAGACTAATCCTCTATTCACTTGATGTGAATATTGTGCAGCACAGCAGCTTTCATCAAGAATAAATGACTTAATATATCACATGCAATATGCCTCGTATTTATTAAACCTAATGAGACAATATAATAGTAATAATTGTATATTATTATGAAGTAGAAATTAGTAAAACAATAAAAGAAATATATATATATATATATATATATATATATATATATATATATATATATATATATATATATATATATATATATATATATATATATATATATATATGTCCAGATAAAACAAAATACCTTAATTCAGATTACCCTCTTTCCTTTTATTAAGAAAAAAAAGACAAAATTCTTATGTTATTCTGAACACTCTTCATCTCTGGGTTATAACCCATTGCTAAACAGATGAGAATTTTGTGTCAAAGGTCATCGTAGTATAGGAATGAAGAAGGCCAATGAAATCCCTAAATGCTGTAAACAACTTAGACCTTAAGCAACCTCAGAAACTCAAGTACACAAAATCAGACTGCACTATATTTTTCTTTTTTTCTAGAAATATAAGTTTCAAAACTTTATATGAGGACAAACAGACTACATAGGGATTAAGGCTAAACAAACCACATATATTTTGCACTGGTAAAGTCTAAGCATTTTAAAAAAATGTGAAAAATAATTATTATCAATGTCAGGTTAAAATAGATACATACAGATAAATAATAAATAAGATTTCTAACAGAGTCACTTATTCATTTTTTATCTGTTGGTATTTCATAGAATCCATGATACCATGTGTGTAAACAAGATGTCCATGACCTACAGCAGATATATAGGCCCACAACGTAAAAAAATACAGCAGTATATTTCATTTTATAAAGGCACTTTTTCATCCCTGTGTTCACCAAACCCATCTTGAGTGTTTGCTGCTAAAGAGCTAATTTTTATTTATAGCTCCAGTCGTGTCTGACAACTGAATATGCTGGAGTTTTTTGGGATGAGCTAGGACAATTTTTCTTGAAACCCTCCCAAGCAACATGTGGTGATGTAGGTGCTGTTTGACATTAATATTATTATTTTTAAAAGGTGTTCTGACCGAAAGACTGAACTTTTTTTTTTTTTTTGCAATTCTCCAGCTGTAGTCTTTGGAGAGTTCCGAACATTTTATGTTGATTGGAAATTCTATTATCGCCCTAATGGAAAATAAGAATAGGAAATGGGAATTTTCAATGCTCTAGCTCTTTTAGCCAGTTCACTAATTTGTGAAGCTCAATTATTGTCACCAAGCCAGCAGAGGAGCTCTTACCTCTGGGTGATCTGCGATCACTCCCTCTGCTGCTACTTCCTGTCTGAGGACTATAAATACTGTTGTAGGCCCCTCACCTGCAGGTTGCATTGTTTCGCCTGTTTCTTTGTTAGATCGCTCGTGGATTATTGTTTCTGGTTTCCCTGGTTTTGACCCTGTCTGTTTTTCGGTTTTCTGATTGTTTGCTGCCTGACCTGACCACCGCCTGTTTCTGGATTTTGTTATTGCCTTGCCTCCGATACTCCTGTTTGCCCTGTTTGACGCCTGCCTGTTTTGACCATGCCTTCATTTAATAAAAGCCTGCATATGGATCCGCACGCCTCAGGCCCCTCACTCGTGACAATTATCTTTTCACGTCAGAAATCTATTCTTTGCTTTTTCTCATTGTGATGGATGATTAAGGAAATGTTGGCTTTGTTTTCTCTCCTATTTATATTTCCAGGACTGGATAATGTCACATTCATAATCATCTTGGAGTGCTCAGAATTGCGAATATGAATGGTAATACACTTCAGTGATGTTTTGCTTATAACAGTTATTGTATATACAGCAATTGTGTATTTGAGAAAAAACATTTATTTCATAAGGATATTTCCCCCCATTTCAAATTCAGATTATCCAATTAAAGTTTAGATTTTTGCGATATTACATTTTTTTTTATTAAAGATCACACAAATTAACAATGCGGATTAATTTTTGACAATGACTGTAGTTAATAGGTAGTTCAAAGTGAGAACTATTTTCCTTTTTTTGACAAATGTTTCCAAATTGGTTGAAAGCACCACTCATAATCATAATCGCCTCCGGCACACTTACTTGGCATGTTGTAAAAAAGATTGCTGGAAAATCTTTGTTATTTCAAAGTCTTTTGCAATTACGATGCCATCAGTGAGAAAATGACCAAGCCCCTAGTCTCAAATTTAATGAGTATCTAAACGACTTCACATGCATTTACGAGATATATAACTGACAGTCACAGCAGAAGCTCGCTGTTAATATTCAAAGTGCAGTCTGCGGCTGTACCTTCGCGTTTAAAGGCCTCATAACAGCTGCTGGCATTGAATTTTTTTGTAAGACCTATTTTTAGGTTGTTACCATTCGCCCTGCGGTTACGTATACACACCGGATCATAGCATGAGCTTTGTAACCACATGAGACCTTTGTGCTTCTGTGCAAGATTGTGAACCAGAGGTGGTCGTCTGCCAGAGTTGAAGCGGAAGATATGTCGGCAGTCTTTTAAGAACTCTGGAGCCAAACAGATACCGGCAGATCTCAGAGCAGATCTTTGATTGACAGAAGCTGCAGCTTTGGGCCAGATTTTCCTCATCACCGATTCAAAAGGAAAGTCTAGCTGACATATTTGATCGATTTCTCTATTTCATTTGTGTAGAGTTTGAGGCCGCTGGGAGAAGCACATCATGTGTCTTGTGATAATAGCTTGGAAGCTCAGAGGAAGGATATGCATCAAAGCGGTACACAGGTAGGGAAGCTCAGGGTTATTGGATTTGGCTAGAATGCACAACTGCTTATGACAGCTTGACCTTCTGTGTCAGATATACAATAATACATTCCGCATTACACTGCACTAAAAAAAAAAAAATTGGGAAAGTAAGTACAGCAGAAAATATTTAACGCTTTTCTGTTAGTTTTATGTTAGAATGTTTTTTCTTAATATTTATATAGCGTTTTATAATTACCAATTCATAAGTTTCCAATTATTGCAGAGTTTGCAGCACAGTCGATGTTTATGCAGTCTGTATCTTGTGTTTCTATAACCTAGACAAACATTACTTCATGCTATTTTTTTTATTATTAAATTGATTTCTTAGATTGCATTCTTCATAAACACGTATAAAGTCTAATTTACCGAGAGAAAATCTCTATTAATTCCAAACCATTGAAAAACTACAAAAGCAAATGAAAAGAAATTACTATGCTATGCTATGGCAGTGCGGAGCCTGCAAAGTAGTACTTAATTGCATTAGTTTTCATGATTTAAAGGAGAACATATGTGTGGAGTAACAGGAATCTTTGTTAGCAATTTTTCATACTGTATGATCAAAACATTTTCATTACCTCCTCTCTGTTTCTGTCTGTATGTATGTATATATATATATATATATATATATATATATATATATATATATATATATATATATATATATATATATATATATATGTGTGTGTGTGTGTGTGTGTGTGTGTGTGTGTGTGTCTGTGTGCTAAATGTCTAAAGGTAAATATAAACATTGTCCTATCCACCATCCTCCAGCTTGATTATATGTATATTATACAGCACTTGGCTCGCCAAATTGTGCTTTAGAAATAAAAGATCAAGAACAAGCAATTCAACAGATGAGATTTGCTATATACAGTATATATCACTTGTCATGTTGACTACTCAATAGAGACCCAATGTGTCCATACCAAATACAAAACCAATCGACAAGCTGACCAAATGCAATCCCCACCATAAAGCTGAGAGAGAAGGGGCATTTTAAGAGGGGCTCGGCACACAGGCTCCTTCCCAAGTCTTGCTGTATCCCTGCGAACCTCTAATGAAAACAACAGATGCCAGATGTGGCTCTAAATTGCCAATGATGAGCTGATTTTGCCAAGCTTCTCCATTGACAGTATTACGATGCAGCCTAGTTGGGTCTAATCTTGTTGACAGCAATAAAACAGGTGGTTCAACAGAAGCCAAGCTCCCTGACATAGCGGGGCTTACAACAACAGGCATCATCTCTGACAGATAAAGCTAGCCAGAAATCCATGTGTGAGGCAGCACCTTTCTGTGATATCTTAAGTCGCACTGTTCCCAATAAAGTTAATCTTGGCCAGTGCCCATGTGAGCAGACAGATCTGTTTATTCTGCTCTGCTAGACAGAATGAAAGCTGGCCTTGCTGTGAGCAGCCCCACGGACTACATTGATTTACGCCTGCAGACATTCAACTGAAAAATATTACCTCTGGATTCTCTAAAATCACACTTAAAAAGGAAATAGGAAAAGGATAAAAGGTTGCATTACTTCAGTTGGTTAGACAGGTAATATATACATAACCTACTCCAGCGTGCATCAGCGGTAGTGATACAGCTGAAGCAAAAGGAGTACATATAGGCTTTTTCAGTATATGTATAATGCTTTATTAAAGATGATGTACTATTGAGAGTTAGTGGTTCAAAAAGGTACTCGGTCCAAATTCTAAATGTTGGAATATTCTGCCACCCCCTCCTCAAACTCGACCCTCATAGGGGTTGCCAGATTCAGCACAAGGAACAGGAGAATTGTAAGTTTAAGTTGTTGATTTATCTGTTTTATTTTGCCTTTCATACATAGAGCTTTTTAGATAAATGCCAGAGCTTTTTAGATTGGATAGAATCTCCTGACCCAGTCCACTTGCTGGCTTCTATGGCTGAGATACACGAACTGGCACACAGAGAACTCAGAAATAGATTGGAGAAAATTATTGACACCATGTCAAAATTGTAAGAAATAATTGCTTCTCAAGCATGTGATGCTCCTGTAAAATCTATTTAGAAACACCTGTGAGAAGTAAAGGCCCAGATATAGTTCAAACAAAATCGAAGAACGAATTAATATGAAGTCATTTAGAACAAAATCAGGCCACGACGAAGTTTGTTTTTTGGCAGCAAACTTTTTGGGATGTTTGTTTTAGCTCTTAAACACTTTTGAGCTACCATTGGTCCGAGGCGGTTACACAGTCGTCTTTGACGCAGGAGTTTTCTTCAAGGTGCGTTTCTCATTCAGCTGAGGTCAGGCAAAAGAGCTACATCTCCAAGTCACTATATACATAGATGAGCTGCCGCAGATATATCCACACGTGTACAATTCAGCGAAAGCAATTAATTCTTACAAAGAAATTACAACAAAGCAAAAAGTTATGCAAAAAGCAATGTAGAGAAATACAAGATACAAGTTTTCCAAAGGCGTGAAAAAAAAAAAATTAAGAAAGCGAGCAAACAAATATTACACCATACTGCTGCTGCCATTAGTCTTTCAAAGAAAATTTAAAAAGGTATACAATAAATAAATATTTCTTTTTAATCAAACTTATACGAGCAAGCATCTCGTCCTGTTTACTAAACATGTTTAGTTTATTAATCTAAACCCTGTCTTCAGCAGCACGGGTTGTCAGAATGTTCAGAAACAGTATACTCATCCAGCCTTTTCAAGCTTCTTTCTGCACTCAAACAAAGAACAAAAAAGTTTGTTTAAAGTATATCGGGGCCTTAAAAGATGTGGGCAATATAGTAATAAAACTAGCAACCAGTTAAAATTGAAAAAGTTGACTCAGCCTTTGCGTAAAGAAAGTGTAAAGAGTTGTATCTCAAGGCTACAAGTCCATCTCCAGAGATCTTAATGTTCCTGTGTCCACTGTGCACAATATGAGAAATGAGAAATTACAACAAAGCTGATCTGCAGAGACTTTTGGGACTTAGAGGCCAGTGTCAGAAAGCTGTGTCTCCACCAGTGGTAATGGACTTCAAGCAGGACAATGGCGCAAAAACACACTTAAAAACACTCACAAATGCTTACAAACAAAGAGCTGGAGAGTTCTGAAATGGCCAGCAGTCAGTTCAGATCTAAATCCCATAGAACATGTGGAGAGATCTCAAAACATTTGGGAGAAGGTGTCCTTCAAATCTGAATGACCTGGAGCAGTTTGCAAAAGAAGAAGAGATGTAAGAAACTCATTCATGGTTACAGGAAGCTATTGATTTCAGTTATTTTTTCAGCTACTGGGTACTTGTGTGTGTGTGTTTGTGTGTGTGTGTGTGTGTGTGTGTGTGTGTGTTGTTCCAATGCAAACAAAATAAATAAATAAACATATATGTACCAGAAACATTTGCAACTGCAACACTTTTCTGTAAGAAGAATTGTCTTTTCTAAATTGCAATGGTGCCATGAGCCATGACTGTATGTGTGTATATATACATACTCATTTTAGTAATCAAATACAGATTTAGTTTTTGATGAGGGCACCAGCATCTGTCAAAATTTTGCCAGTTCAGTCACTTTCTTTCTATTCTTTTTATTCACGCCATCGTCAGCCTTAGTCAATCGTCTATATTAGCAAATGCTTACAAACTTGATAATCCTGAACCCTAATGCTCGTTCCTGACTAAACATCACCTCAACATTGTAGTGCCGTCCCTTGCCAGTACTCTCGCCCACGTGGCGTCTCCTGCAGATGAGACTCAGTGTGGGAGGGCGCTCTGTCATGCTGATGTGATGCGCTTTTGAATTCACTGTAAGATTCGTTTCCACATGCAGCCTTATCCTCTCTCCACAGACGAAAAGCTTCACTCGCTTTCATCAAAACACCTTTTAATGTTTCTCTACATTCTTTCATTTATGACTTCGTTATGTTCCATTTCTAAGGGCTTGATATGATTCGTCTTTTTGGTGCAGCAGGTGAACAAGAGATGAACTTCTGTTTGTTATGCAAAGATGTAAATGAATTAACAAGGAGCGGGCAGCTAGAAATAAGATACTATAGAAGAGGGAGTTTGACAGATGACAGCTTTCAGTTTGCGAGCATTGCATTTTTATGGAATTCATAAAGAGAAGAGAAGAAAGCTTTTGCAGTTGGTAGACGTGTAACCCTTCCCTAGTCTTTTGATGAAAGCTTAAACGCAACTCTTTCTATATTCCTCACAGTCCCTCAAAGCAAGTCCCCAAACATCAGCTGAACAAGGCTGTGCAAACAAGACACAGGAGAGGTTAGGTTTATGTAATCAGTGATCACAGCAGAGATACATTAATCTCCACCTTCAAAACCTTCCGATATATCAAAGCAACCCCCTTTTTGCTCCAACCCAGCAAACCTATGAGTGGCAACCAGCATTTTTGCAGACATAAATGGATAAGACCACATTCACTTTCACAATTACTATGTAATATTAATGACATTCACATACTATATGGTTAGGGCTACGATTAGTGTTTGGCATAGGGTTACTTGCATGTAATTATACATGATTAATTGTTATTACAGTGGTAAGTACACATAATGTGTGTCGCATTTAACTAGAAGCGCGGAATGAGGAGTCGAGGAATTCTTCAAATAACACAGTCGTTATTAATCCAAACACACAGGAAGCAGGAAACATGGAGTGACATTTAACAACAGACAGGAAACAAGGGACAGAACAAAAAATAAATGCACAAGATAATAAGGGGAAGACAAGACACACCTTTGCCACTTATTTGATGTACTAAATAGTATTTGATCTACCAAATTACTTTTTCATCATAACAAATGTGCAATTACACATTATTGCACATTCATTTATTTTGAGTATATTCTGCACAATACTTTAACACAATAGATGTTATTATGAAGTTACATAAAGATGTACCTGAGTCCTACTTTAAGTGGGTCCAAGGAATATTATTTATAGAATATGTACTCTTTTTAAAAAGTTTAATTCATTTTCTCATTGACTCACATCTTCATCATCATTTTCAAGATTGAAAAACACATTTTCGATTAAGCCTTGTTGTGTGAATAAAACCAGACCGGACAACAATATTCCTGTCATGTCATACAGCGCAAGAGCAGCTCTGAGGTACTCGTATGTGCGTCAGATGTGAGCTGTGTGTCATCTGAAGGTTTTAGATCTTTCATGCACCAGAGCTGCTCACGTCAGCTGTGTGAACTGAACAAGCATGATCAAAGTTCCACTCTTTACTTAGTCATAAATGCTGCTTTCATTTCACATGAGCTGGCCTTTGCTAAATCTGCTGAGAATGAGGATTCTTGATAACCATTTAAGCTGTCCCTGCAGTGCGCTATTGGAGATCCTCTGAATCCCTCCACCTCCCCAGCTCCAATTGTCTAAATCTGCTAGGGGATTTATGTATGCCGATCCATGCGCCGACATCTTATCTTACATCATGTCTGTGATTCTGTACCTTCCTTGCAGCAGTGTGTGCAACAGATATACCCTGCATAAGACCAAATGCATTAACACTGTCATGTCATTAACATGCTAAAAACTATTTGATGGTTGTTACAATAAAATAAAAATGTCTTCCACACAAGCACAAGAGTACATGATGCATGACGATGAGTAAATGCAATTATTATTTTTTTTCTCATTTAAGCTATTCCTTTAACTCAGAATCAAAGGCAAGAAGCCCAGGATTCTATGTTTTCTGTAGGACAAGTAAACAGCAGGTGATGAATGTGATAAGGAGGTCTGTGTTATTGATTTGTGTGGTCTGCCTAGTTTTAGAATGCATTAGTCTTGAAGAACCTGGTAATCATCTTGTTTTGATGTGGTATTTCACTTTGAAATATTTTGAGACATACATATGATTATGTGCCATTGATCAGTGAGCTGAATTCAAAGTCCTTCTAGCTATAGATTAATACTTTTTGCTTTCCATTTATTTTAGTGACTAACTCTGGCCCTTTTCTATAACTTCCCCACCTCTTTGCTCAGCCTCTCATTTCTCACATTCTTTCCCACTCCATATTAACAAACGCAAGCTATGTTATGATACAGTACACTCAAACTGTTTGAGCAGTGGAGACATCAAAGCTCACGGAGTTGTAGTATGTCACCCGATTGCATCAGGACCGGAGACTGAAAGACCACCCCTTCAGCCCATCGTGTTCCTCAATATACCAGAAGTATTGAAAAAAAGAAATAAATCTTCAAACATCAGCAGTCCCTCGATGTAACGGCCTGGTAGGGACATATTTTTTAAAGTGAGAGGAAATTACTAGCCATCACTTTGTTTTTTGCAGAACAGTTATCAACTTGCATGATAAGCTTAATTTTTTTTTTGATCAGCATTTCACAATAACACTGTTTTACTATATTTGGATCAATGGAATTTAACCTTGTTGAGTAATATGATTAAACCTGATTGGTTTAAAAAAAAAAAAATCAGACTGCACTTGAGTTGTATATTTGCGAAGATTTATGAGCAGCTCAGTGCTGAATAGCAGCACATGAAACACACTTTGGGCCAAATCTACTAACAGCTCGCGCCAATGCAAACTTTTCTTTGGTATCAATATAGTAGTGCCAGACGCGTAGTGAAGAATTAGGCTGAAATGCCGTAGAATTTTTGCACCTGATCTTATTTCTTTATTATTTCTATATTTGCGACTACAGTAATTTGCGCTTGTGTTGGGTATATTGCGTTGGTCGATATGTAAATAAGATATTGTGTCTGTGAAAATTCCATGCCAATCTCTGCTGTTTTGGAATTGGCCCTAAGAGTGTTTATTATTTAATAAAACAATTATTTCCAGCTGTTAAACCTAACAATTGTTCTGCGTCCATTCCAGACAAGATTCTAGTAATGTATTAATAAAAATGATGAAATAAAAGGAAAACACAAATAATGGAAAGAAGAGGAACAAGTGAATAAAACCAATGAAGAGTACAGAGAAACCAACCAATTCTGCCTGAGAATCTCTAACACCTACAAAATGAGTCAGAGACCACAACAAAAGTCAAGGGATATATTAAGAAGAGTTTTATTCAGCAGGCTGACTGTGAATAGTTGAATAGTTTGCAGACAGGCGCCACTGGAAAATTCATAATGACTGTAAGTAATTACCATAAACTCTTGGCAAATCTCTTGTATGTGGTCTCATCAAGTGCTTGATGGATGCTGCGATGATTTTGTTTATTGAACACTGCTTTTCATGGAAAGAATTATAAAAAAAAATGTTTATGATTTGTGATGCTGTGGTCCTTAACAAGCATTGCGGTGTTTTTTAATAATGAGGCAACAATATGCAGGATGCAGGTTCATGCCTGTGGTTGCAACACTCATGTTGAGATGCAATTAAATACAGCCAGGCTAATTTAAATATTTTTCAAGGTGAAGGAATACAATATTTCTCTCGGTTGCTATCAAACAACGTCTTTTTGGAAAGTTTAAAAAAGGTCCCACTTAAATTCAAGAGTGACTCGGTTCATATGGTCTGTTTACTTTAAATTAAACTTCTCAGTTTTACTGTGGTTCTTCAGGCCGTGAATTTTCAGGAAATGAAAACAAATGGACACACATAACTTCTGATGCAATTTTACGTGCGCTCTTGCCAATGTAGACGCAGATACACACATCAAAGAGCCGGGGGGGTTACAGAACTAGAACAAAAGCCTCTAATGATAAGCTGCACGTTCATTAACACAATGAAAACTCCATATCTTTTTTGATAGTTCTGGCTCAACAGCCTCAGGGGACATGGCCAAAAACAGCATTTCCATCTACAAACTTTTAGCAGTACAAAACGTGACGCTCACACAGCACAGCAGCTGATGCTTATGGCAGTGAGTTTATGAAAAAGGGAAACCTAGCATTCATGCAGAAGATGGCAAAGTCAGGAAATGTGAGTTATTGTGCACTTTTCAACAAGAACTGTAAATGCAACATGGATAGACAGAAAAATAACGAAGGGCGAAGTGTAATAAAAGTGGTAAACAGCTGAGGATACTAAAAACAGAATTACATAAAAGCATTGGATGGGAGAGGAAATAGATTTAAAAAATGAATATATAGCGGCAGGCACAGAAAGAATTTAATTTCAAGTTGATGCACTGTACAGTAACATGGAAATCTGTTTTAGCCTCCATAGACTCTGTACACGAATGGCGCATCTGAACTACATTTAAAATATATTTTTTAAATGAAAACAAAAGTTTCATATTTTTTTCTATTCAAATTATGAAAACATACAGATTATGAATAATACAGGGTATCACAGCAGTGTCACATTTAACTTCCACAATGCGCTAAAACAATCTAAATGCAAATATCAATCAATCCAGTATGGCAGAAAAAAATCAAGACACAAAATTAATTAAAATTTATATTTTGTATTGGGAAAAAGAGACAACACTAAGCACACTATACGATTAATAGAATTACATTTTACAAGAAAATATTTAAGTTTTTCTTCTTCAAAATGCCATGTTTCATTCAATGAGTCAGTTCCTGTTTCTTTGTACTTAGTTGTGACCTTGCCTAGCAATTTGTAAAAAGTAAAAATGATTTTTTTTGCCGGTGTACTAGGATTACCTCTTGACACAGTTTGGCTGAGTCACAAGGTATATTTAAAGTTTCTGGCAACAAGCTCTTGAGAGATGTAATAAACAGTCTTGTCAGAATGTAGAATTGCACATGAATCATGCGTGGTTGGTCTTTAGAAAATCTTGACAAATAACTTATACTGTATGTTCAGCCTGAGAAATGTTTCCATAAGATAGTAAACTCCTTCTTGGTCATTAGGGAGAAAGGCTTACAACCTAAAAACATCAGCTAGTTCCAGAGATCTTTAAGAGATGCAAATTTGTCAACATTTCATTCCAAGATGTAGGTCCCTGTTGCTTCTTTCCCTTTAGCTAAAGGGATGTAAAACGAAATTTAAATGCCCAGAAGCTGCATCTGAGGCTTTCCAAAAGCTTCTCAAAAAGATTTACAAGTGCTTCAATTTCTTAAGAATCCAGACCCTTCATTACCATATGTTGAACAGAAATAGGCTATGAGTCAAGTATTGAAAGAATGTAATCCCAAAATTCTGAAAATCCAGTTAAAGCCTCTAGCTTTTTATTGAGAAACACTAACTCCTACCTGAAAGAATTATAAGCTGTTGCTGATAAATGTGGTTCTGCAGATATGGAAGCACAATGCCAATTTCTAAGACCGATAGAAAACAACATGACATCAAGCCACTTAAATGAAGGAACACTTTAACCAAAATGCCTTTACTCTTCATGTTATTCCAAACCTGTATCACTTTCCTTCTTGTGAGTATAAATGGTTGTTTCTTGGAAGCAAATGAAATTGAATGAGAACCAAGTTTCAAACCAGCCTTCACTTAATAAGTTCAACTCAATCTTCTAGACTGCCACTGGGACAAGATCATGGGAAACTAATTAGTCCTCTGCACAAACTGATTCAGCTGCAGCCTAGATTTAAACAGCTGAGAGAAAGAGAAAGAAACACTATTTTGATACACTATTTGCCCATTTTATACTGTAAAGCTGCTTTGACACAATTCGCATTGTAAAAAGTGGTATATAAATTACGGTGACTTGGCTTAACTTGACATTGAACCTATTCAAAATACTATTGTTTGTGTTGCACATGTAATTCTACCCAACTCTGCAGTTTGCATTTTGTCTGAGTATTTTGAACTACATGCTATTACAGAGGTCAGTAAATGATACAAATCACAAGTGTTGAATAAAAGACTGATGTAAGCAAAAAATAAAAACATGTCAATTTCCCCTTGTTGCTTCAAGTTGTAGGCCTGCATTTCTTTCAGAAATCTCAAAAACCCAAGCCACTAAATCAGAATACATACTGACACATGCTGCCTCCAGGCATATATTTATCATTCATAGCCATAGTAAACTTATTCCGTAAAATTGAATTTCATCCAATATTTCTTTGTGCAAACTATACATCACTGTTCCCTTAATCCAATAAGTATTACAATGCTTACACACACTCTCCTTACAATAGACACAGTGCTTTGTGTAAACCAATTTACCAACAAAACCCATATAAGAGACACTGCTCCTCAGTACTGCATTAAAATAATGAGGATGGTTTAGGCATTCTAGAGTGAGGCTTGAGCTACTGCAGATAAATGAAAATCCATTTCGGAATAGAATAATGAGTATATTATATTTTATATATCTTCAAATATATATATATATATATATATATATATATATATATATATATATATATATATATATATATATATATATATATATAATTTTTTATAATTTTTTCTTTCTCCAAAAAGCACATTGCACACATAACAAACTGTCAGTTGTTAAAAGAAAGTTTGTCACTGTTATTATATTAGTTCAAAGGGTGATTTAAAAAAAGAAAAGAACAGAAGGACACAGTCAGACAATCAAAGGAAACTGCTAATTTAAGTCAGAGTAGCATTACAACCGCACTTTCAAACAAATAATAATCAAATGGAATTATTCAAAAATGGCAGATATGTAAAAGCATTGGAAATTACATACATAATTGATTTTTTTAAACATGTTTTGCGTTTTAAATGAAATGGCTACAAGTCACAGTTTTGATCAAGAAAATGAACAAGTTTTATTAATGAATGCTTTCCAAAAAGTAATTAAACACTTTTAAATCTGAAATTATTCATTTCACTATTTTATTATTTATTTATTTTTAAATGACTGCAATTGCTTTAACTTTAATTATTCTTTTGATTCGAACAGAGAAATAATTTAGCGCATAACAGGCTTTAAAAAAGTTTTTTTTTTTTGGAAGAAAACTTCTACACGCTTTAATTGCATTCAGACTAATTTTACCGAAGACATAATGCAAATGATGCATCCAAATGTACTAATTCAATTTAATTATGGCGCTTAATTGACCGGGTTGAGTTGGAATTTTGCCCGGCTGATATCATTTTATGCTCAGCTTTCATGAAGCAGCGTAACACAGCGCAGGTTCCGTGAGAGAGCTTCACACATGCTCTCTAAAGCTCAAAGCTACAAAGCTACTTTGCCATTCCACTGTTTAATTTGCCTTTTCAGTATGCCAGTCAGTGGGTGGCTGAGCCTTAGAAAAGAGAGTAAATTCACTGCTTCCTGTGAAGTTTCCCAATACACATTATAAATTCTGATTCATGCTTGCTAATTAACTGATTTAGAGTTCACATGTTCATGTGATCTATAAGGGAATGTGGAAAATATAGACCCATTTGTCTTAATGAAAGCACTCGAGCGTTAAGTTTCAAGGGAACTTAACGCTTGAGTGCGATCAAGGAAACCTTACATTTCCTCTGGGAATACACAAATTTGGTGCGTTGGAGGATATTGTAGAAATTATCAGAAGTTAGTGTAGGTCCATAGCAGTGGTAGCAACGCATGTTCTTTGGACGTGCTTGTGGTAACAATTCTGCAAAACTGATATTATGTACCATACTGCAGCATTTTCTATGTTCACAGTTTCCACTGAACCTAGGTTTCTGTAGACCACTATCAATTCCAATATCATGGGTTTGACTCTAGTGCTTGAGCCAAATACTTTCTGCAACGTTGTCTTCGCTGTCTGGACATAGAGGTCAACTCAACTCACAGCAGGAGTTGAAGTCCATCCTCTCATACTTTGATGCTGAACACAGGAATCTATGCTTGATCTAAAGCTTTGAGCTCTTCAAAGATGTCTAAAAATTTGTCAGATTCATTTAAAATCCAAATATGTAAAATAAAGAGCAAGGTACAGAATGTTTTGCGGTAAAGTCTTGCAGGATTATGACAAAGATGGGGTGCTCTTTCTAAAATGACGCACAATTTGGTTCATCTGACAGCATTGTGATTAATATTTAATATTTAATGGCTGTACACCCTGCGGAGAAAATCTGAAACTGAAACCTCACACTTTCACTTTGGAAAACAAAAGCCTCTCATTGACTCTGCTGCATGATTTATTGCTAGTAATTAATCTGTAAATCTCACCGCACTTGTGAACTTTATTTATTGGTGTGCAGTGTTCTACCAAAATAGAACTGGATGAATTGCTCTAATATTTTGGATTAGAAATATTTAATGAAGTTTCATTTGTTTAAAGTTAATGTAAAAGACACGCTGGCTTCATACACACTGCTAAATACTGCTGGCATTCCTCTAATGAGCTCTTTCACATTCAGTTTTGTACGTAGAGTTTATTGTTTATGTGACAAACCACAGTTCTGAAAAAAAAAACATAGGTAGCAAAAACACAATTCTCATTACATCCACGTATTGTGTACAGAATCGAACTGAACATCTAGTTGTTAATGCAGTGATGCCACTCTCTTTAGAGCACTGACAGTTCATCTGAGATGCTGGGTAGAAAATCACAGAAACAGAGGTGCGTGTCTTGACTGTGTAGCAATGGTGCTTCCATCAGCCGTCTGATTTAAGGGCTGGCAATCTATCCATTACCATGGAAAAGTGCAAGCAGTTTTAAATATAGTATCTAACAAGCACATAGTTCGTTTTTTTAAGGAAGGTCTGCGCAAACACACAATATCATAAGATATGGTAAAATATATGATGATAGCAATGACAAGTTCTGTATATTTTTGTTCTATATGGATTGCATTTGCAGGTTTATGCCTGCACATATCTTAGTACGTGCCCATTTCTTAACACAAAGTCTGAGTTAAAGAAAAGAAAGCTCAAGAAAAAAAGTGAAAAATGAGGGAAAAGAAAGGGAAAGCAAACTTTTGAACTTTCAAAGCTGAGCAAATTGTTTAGAAATGGGAACACAACATCAGTTACAGTATATTTCTTAAAAGTTCCTTAAAAGCAACAAAATACAGTTAAATGCGGTCTGCCCTGGGTTTTTTGCTCAGGTGGAACCAAACCATTGCAGAAAGATTATATGGAGGGGGAATATCTGTAATTATCATTTGAAAAGGGCAGGGACACTTTTAGTAAAATGCCTATAACTCTTGAATGGAATGAGATATAGAAAATGCCTCAAGTTTTTCAGAAAGCATGGCCGTAATTGGCCAACAAATTATGAGCACCTGTTAGATAAGGTAAAGGGAGGTCATTCTGAACAATTTCATCTCATTTCAAAAGCATCATATTTCTTTAATGAATAACTATATGGCAAAAAAAAAGGTTTTTGATTAATGATTAAGTCAATTTAGGCTTGCTAAATAATATGTCATGTCTTTTTCTGGTCCCACTTAATTTTAAGTAGCCCTAATACTGGTATACTTACTTAGCTGTTCGTTCAGGGCAGGACGCGAAGGAGATCAGTCGCTGATCTGTGAGTGCGCACCAGACCGGAGCGCCATACTTGATTGAGCTTTTCTGTATCTTGTGTTTGAATGCTTTAAACTCTTTTGAATGTTTAAATTTGCAAGGCTTAAAAATTATAAGCAGTGGCCCATCAACTGTAAAGTATATGAGTGACTTTTTAGACTGGCCTCAGCCAGTTGGTTGAAATCAGCAGGACCCCTGTAATCGACACCACCTTTCACCCCACTAGCGACCATTCAGTGGGTTGTTACATATCTGAAGTCCGCAAACATTAGATCCTATACTTAGACTGCGGTTACATACTACATATACATCTAGTTACTATGTACCCAGATAAGCGATTGATATAAAGTGATAGCTTTTTTCCTTACACACTTAAAATCCTGAACTGCTTGAACCCCCCGGTAATCGCAGCTTGCGGCTATATTGTATTTCAGTTTCTTCAACAGTCTAATAACAGGTTTTTTTCGAAGCGAAATGTTAAATGTGTGAAGTTGTCCATTATTTTTACCAACAAGTGGTTCTTGCTCAAACCAGGCAAATGCAGCAATTGTTTTGTTGCTCTGCTGGACGCTTTTCTCCAGAGGCAGATGGGACAAATGTGCACCGGTTAATTGCAAGAGAAACACTTGTTCCTGCTTCAGAACGTATCGTCATTGTCATCGATGCGGCTGAGATTTTTTTGGCTGGCAGCCGGTGCCCGTTAAATTTCCAGTGCACGTTTTCGCTCTCACTTTCACACTCACTCATGTTCGTGATCTTTAACCAAAAACCAAAGACCAAAAAGCGAAACAAATTAGCTCAGTGCTTGAGAACAGAACTCTTTTTGGTCCGGCTCGCGCTGTCAGTGCAGCTAGTCCCAGAAAAAGGAAACTGACATGAAGGCAACAACATTTTATCATATTCCTATCCATTTTAAATGTTTAAAAGTAGAGAGATTGCTTCACACTTGAAGTGGCTGGCTGAGGGTAATGGCATATGACAGGCTTCAGCAGCTGCCTGATTCTTATCTTTAGCTGAAGACACTGTAAGCAAATTAGTTTTAATGCAATCTACATTCTTTGCCTCTCTGCTTTCTTTCTCTAGTTCCATCCATTTTTTTTCTGCGTAGTTAGATAGCAGATCATAATAACCTCATAGGGGTTTCTTTCATCTGTGCTACAGAACTGCAAAGGCCTCTGAATGAGAAACTTTGCGTCTTTGACATATAATAAGCCTTATCATCTAATCTCCTCCACCCTTTTATCCTTTTTTTAGAACTTTATGTATTTATAATATAGCTAGTGTGATCACGTCTCAGCAGATGATCTAGAACATGGAGGAAAATCTTGTTTTTAATCAGCCAATGATGGTCTATGCAATGACTATCTTGGTCTCACTCTTCTGCTGTCTATCTGCGCTCCAAAATTAAAGTCAGATTTTGGAAGTTGGCATTCAGAGCTGCCGCTGGATCAGTGCTCTGCTTTTTAACACCCTCCTATAGGTTATTCTGTGGTCAGTGAGCGAGCAGCACCTGGTGGTTTCATCACAAGGCAGAAAATTGCTGCTTAGAGGCGAGATTGGTACATGCTGTACTCATCCATCCCAGTTATCGAAAACGTTAATTTAATTTAGTAATAACAAACATGCACACTTTAAATGCATCATTGTGTTATCTGTTTGTTTGTTTGTTTTTTTTAATGCTGGTGCTGGCCCTTCAATGGGTTTCTGTAAATGTAATGTAAATTTTAATAAGGAAATAGAGCATTTTCTGCACTTCAGTGCACAACCCTGGCCAGTGGAAAGTCAACCAGCCGTAAAAGCAGTAAAGTAAAAACTTTTGGGATTAAAATCCCCTGTCTATTTATTGCAAGCATTACAACAAAGCAGACTGTAGCAGTTTTACCGGCTTTGATATATGCATATACTCTAAAAACTTAAACTATGATGTAATTTAGGTGAAACATTTTTACACTTAAGAATGTGTAAAAAAAAATAAAGCTGTGAAATCAATGTACCACTGTCCTACTAATAATAATACTGCTAATAGCTTTATAATAATAATATTAATAATATGAAGATCTGATTAACTACATTTAGCACTGTGACAAATACAATCGAGTAATGGTTTCTCAAATATGTGAGCCAGCTAAAATGTAATGAGTACTATTTATTTATTTATTTATTTTTAATAAATAATAGCCTATGTTATTTTATGGTGTCCTTGTTACAAATGTACTAACTATTATAATAACAATAAATTAAGCATAACTGCATGCAAGTAACTTTAACCCAAATCCATATTGTCCATATAGTAAGTGCATAAAGTTACTTAATTTTACCATTAATATTACTTAGTACTCAATGTCTAATTTCACTGTAACAAGGAACTTTAAAATAAAGTGTAACCAAGTTATACAACTTATTACATTTGATTACTTTTCCAGATTTGTAATGTTTTTCAACAATTGAATCACTTTCAGACATGTAAAGCAAGCAGGCTTAACCTTACAGTGATATTCAAGACTGATTAATGTCAGACTTTTCATATTTTTAAATATTATAATTTAATTTGAAAACACAGCCATCACAAAATCCGACTTACTCTGAGATCATTCTGAGGTTTAATACAGCTTTAAAACCATAACAAGACATAGTTTAGCTGCTATGCTGTTTTTGGCTGTTCTGTTACACTATGCTGTTGCTTAGGAACGAGGAAACACCAAATGAACTTTAACGGTCTTTAATAAACTCCAACAGACTACAGCATAGCACAAACTCTGGAACACAGGGACATGAAGACATCTAGACAATTAACAGCGGACACAGGACGCTGGAAACACAGGGTTTAAGTAGGGCAAAAAATGAGGGCTTAACTGGACAATTAACACACACCTGGATCTCAACGAACACGAATGACAAAACATGAATAGGAAACCAAATATGGGCATACATGTGGGAAGCGAAACACAGGACCGAAGGAACACAAGTCCGAAAGTCATGGAGAGAAAATAAAAATGAATAAATGAATAAATAAAGGCAATAGGAAAGAAGAATAATTAAATAAGGTGTAGCACAATGTCAGCAAAAAAGCTTCTGGTTCAAACGCATTGGTTGGTGAAAAAGACACGTTTCTGTGTAAAATAGTTTTAGTTCGTTTAGATAGTGTCAGATTGCATTACTTTATTCTTTGCATGTTATGTTTTGTTTTGTTGCTCAATTACTGATTAATACAATCAGGTGTCTGACAGGGTGGAAATCTGATGTGTCATGTCAAGTTGTAAGCTGATCAGGTTCATGTCTAAAGTTGGCAGATGTTCCTGCGTGTATCTGGATCAGATTTCTGTCTAAAGCTGGATCACTCACTCGAGCTTTCAGCCTGGAGCACAATTTCCTATCAAAGTAAGAAACAAAGTCCCACCTAATCTCAATAATGATCAAGGCTTGGCTGTTTATCTGTCAAGATCCTGAAACGAAAACATCAGTCAAAAGCTTTAGTCAGGTATTATTTGCCCAAAGGAGAAGCGTTGTGTGATATGTTTTAGAATTAGATTTGATTTACAATTCTTTGTCAAATGATGGTTTATCCACAGTGTCAAATTTAATCTTCTTTAACCCACACTGAAGCCAAGGTTACATAATGGAGAGGAAGTGAAGAAATCGTAGAGCCATTTTTATTTTTTTGGCTTTGTCATAATTATGTGACAATTCATATTCGGTCGCATCAGGTGATGACGGTGTCTTTTACACTGATAATAGCATTACCAGCTAATGACCCTAATCTTCTGAATGACACTTACAGTATGTATTCTTACCATTCTTGTAATTTATAATAAGGGAATGCAGCTGCCAGATGGATTGCATGATGTTGAGATTAGTTGGTTAAAAGTAATAAAAAGGGTTAAAATATTGTAAGGCCACTGTAATACATAGAACTATAGGGCTTATAAAAGATAGTGAGATTAATTCCTTTTCCACAATCCTCACTGCCAAGCAGTTCTGCAGTGAGACACAAATAAAGCCATACTAAAAGACACACATGAACAAATGAGTAATTATTTCGGTATTGGGACCTTCATTCATTGAAGCATTTGAGTTACTCATTTAAACAAAAATATCTAATTCAGTGTGGTATAGAATACCAAAACACTGAAGAAATGTAGTTAAATAGAATATGCTTTATTTGTGGCATTATTAAAATCCACAGAAAAAACAAAAGATGGAATATTGTTGCCAGATATCGTGTAACTATGTGACTCACGTCTAAGCCAAGCCTAGCAAAATGATCAGTCTGTACAAAATTATTACCTGTAAGCATATTCAAGTTTATTTATTTATAAAGCACATTAAAAACAGGCCACCAGATTGACCACATCGTTGTAGATTTCAAAAATCGAATCATAAACACATACAGCTAAAACAAATATAAACATTCTGAAGACAGAGTAATAATCAAGACCACAATACTAGGTAATAGAAATGGAATATTAGAAGGCCAGATCAAACAGGTGAATGTTTAAAAGTGACTTAAAAATGGATAAAGAAGGTGCCACGCTGATCTCAAGCGGCAGGGTGTTCCATAACTGAGGTTTAACCACCAAAAAAAGCTCAATCCCCTCTGCGAATAATCAGGACTGAGGAACTAAAAGGAGATTCTTATCACTGGATCTTAGGCTTCTAGTGGGAGTATAGAAATGCAACAGCTCAGAGAGAGATACAGGAACTAGGGGCTAGTTATGTAAAGATTTATACACCAGTAAAATAACTTTAAAATTGATTCTAAATTAAATAGGGAGCCAATGGAGGGCCTTCAATTTAGGGGTGATGTGGTCACATTTGTGACTATTGAAGAGTAATTTCTCTTAATAGGTAAATAATTCTGGGTATCGTCAGCATAGAAATGAAAAGACACCCCATGCCTTCTTAGAATGGAACCCAGGAAAGCATATATAGGGTAAGATGAGTGACAGGAAGTTACAACATCTGACAAAAAAAAATTCTGTCAGATAAAAATGACTGAAACAACTTAAGAACCCTACCTTTTAAGCCCATGTCTGACTCTAATCTAGATGTCAAAATAGAGTGCTCCACAGTCTCACGTGCTGCTGGCAAATCTAAAAGGACCAGGTCCACAGAATCGCCAGAGTCAGTAGCTAAACAGATATTTAACACTCTGAGACCGTTTCAGTACTATTTATTATTTTTTAGTAGTAGTATTATTATTATTATTGCATTTTAGAAATCACCAAGGATCATGATTTAGCTAAAAAGAAAGAAAGAAAGAAAAAATAAATAAATCATATGTAGAATAGACTGAGAGTAAGTGAATTAACAGCAATCTTCTCTCAAAGCAACGACAATCCTCTCAATGTTTATCTGTTATGGATATCTCAGCCAGTTAAACGTCACAATAATGAAATAATTGGTGGAAAAATCAGGCTCAGGAAATATATGCTTATTTTTTTCCTCCATTTAATATTGCTATCCTTCTAAATTTGAAACGATTTAGTCCATGTTTACTCTTTTGTGCTCTGCCGAAGTCTAGAATGACACGAGGACGAGTGAATTAGGATATGATTATTTTATTTTTAGTGAACTAATCCCTCAAATAGTTCAGGAAGACTGTGGTCTTTGTGACCCGGCAATGTGCACCAATGCTGTATTTATTAGATAAAAATGCAGTATCAGCAATGCAACGGGAAGACTAGTCTGCACCAGAAAAATATTTCACTTGTTCTGCTTTATAGGTGTTCTCTTCATCTTGCTGCTGCAACAGTACAAGCTATTGTATATTTTCTGCTGCTTTTTCCTCGCCATTCGCAATTTCAGTGGGCAGAACTCAGTAGGGAAGATGTTTTGCATGTTTGAAGAATGTAATTAGAGTTCGAAGAGATCGGAAAAAAACAGAAAGTGAGAAAATAAAACTCTGTGTTCTTCCACAAAGTGGAAAACGGACTAGGTTTTCTAAAGTGAATGTTCTGAGCATTCAATAAGGAAGCACCACACGGGCTATTGTAATCCGTCTGAGGTTAGAAAATGGAAGGGCTTTCAAACATTCACGTTCTCTCTCCCATCATGCTGATGCATAAATAAAAGACATTGTTTTATGTTTACACAGAACTACCATAAGATAAGTCTCCAGAAGGACTTTTCAGCAAACTTATGGCTAGCTTTGAGGTCTGTTGGTGGTCTCTTGACAAGATGAGAGCAGAAACATGTAAGGAAAACAGAAAGAAACAAAGAGGAAAAAACATAAAAAAGTAGTGTCTTTGGATGTATAATTTATTGAATATACCTGTTCCTTTGCCTAGATGTGCTTTAAAATTAATATCAAAGCCACGAACCTATGGAAGATGACAGGTGATGCTCTATCGTGTGAGAAGAGGCCTTTTCCATTTATTAAAGACCTCACTACAAAGGTGCAACGTCAGACTTTCATCCTAAGTAAAAGCATGGCAAAATTTAGAATTCGAGTGAAATACAAATGCTGAAGGTTCAGAGATCTCATCCATTTAAAAGCTCACTGAGACAATATCAGAGTTATTGCCTTATCTGAAACTATGTTTACAAAATAATAATGTATAGGCACAGGATATTGATGAATATAGAGACATTTTCAATGGAAGTAAAATGGAGCCTGTCCTCCAACGACAAAAAAAAAAAAGTACCTATAGGTCTATTTTTGTGTTATTTTATGTAAAAAATAATGACAGCGTGATCATGTATCTGTCAAATGCATGTTTATTTAAACGCATTGTGAAGGCTTTCTACACCAATCTCATGGTAATTCGTACATACAATAGATGTAATTAATACTAATGACCAAATCTATTCTAATTCCTAAACCTACCCATTAGTGCAAAATAATTCTTTATAGTACATATACATTTTATGAGCATGTTCAAAGTACAGCGAGAGCATTTGACAGCTGATCCTTATAATCACTCTCGCAATACTTTGATGTGCAGCTCTGCTTAAGTTGAACACAACTATAGATCATACCGATCACAACCCTCTCACCTTCTTGTGTCGAATGTACAACTATAATCAACACCTCATGCGTTGGGCTTTGATTGGTCGAGATTACAACCTTGAGACTTGGCACAAGAAAGGCAGGGATAATGTGGCGCCAATGTACTTTCTAGAGTCTAACAAGCGGGTAGAGTTTTTGTTTTGTTTTATCGTTCTCTTTTCAGTGTGCAAACATTGTAATGTTTGTTTTAAAGGTGAGGTGTTACGTGACAATGTTTGATGCAGTTTCAAGAAGGTTTTTCTTTAACAGCCAGTATGTGCATTTATGTTTTACTCTAATCAGCCAAATCACTAGGGGATGTATATATATATATACTGTATATTACCATGCTACCAACTGGAGCTACACAGAAGCCTGAATTACAGATATAGACAAAACGTATTTCAAGGGTTTAGACAAACAATGGAGTCCTATACAGGAGTATTTGTTGGAGGACAGGTTGTTTAAAAATATTTAATGTCAAACATTATAGTAATAGATGGAAGTTAAACGAGGGTAAACATGGAAGCTGATTGTATTGCAGCATATGCATATGCATACTTCATGAGCTTTTATTGGGACATTTTAGCATTGCCTTTACATTGTATAATGTCAACGGATTTGACATCATTTGTAGACAGTAACAACATATAAGTTTAAAGGGATAGCTCCGGTATTACAATTCTGGTAAAATTCCGTCACCTGTAAAATTCACCCCGAAGTTCAAAACCTGCATTTCTTCTTCTTCTTCAGAATATTTTTGAAGGATGTCAAACAGCTTCTGGTCCTCATTGACTTATTTTATCTCCATATGAAAGTCAATGGGGACCAGCAACTGTTTTCAGTCAGCTACATTCTTGACCATATATTATGTTCCACAGAAGAAAAAACAAATCTTAAAAGGTGAGTTAATGATCGTGACTGAATTTTCACTCTCATCTCTTTAAATGTCTTACTAGTAATCAAATTTTGCTACAGATTCTGTTAATTCAGCTCTCTATTGACCACAATACATCCTTCAACCCCTGACTCCTCTAAGGTATCTGTCTGTGTAATAAGTGAACTATAACTCACTTCATTAAAATGTATTAACTAACGTTAAAAAGAGCCTGCATTTTAAGAATCTAACAACAACAACAACAATATATATATATATATATATATATATATATATATATATATATATATATATATATATATATATATATATATATGCATGAATGTATGCATTCAATAAAGTGACAGTAAATAAGGAAATAGTGAAGATAAAATTTTTCATAAAATAATGAGCAGCACAACTGTTTTCCAACATTAACAATTAACAACATTAACAGACACATTTCTTAAGAACCAAATCAGAATAGTAGATTTATAAACAGATAATTTCACAACATACATTATTTATACTGCATTTTTATCAAATAAATACAGCATTGGTGCGCATACGATTGCCAATGAAAACCTTTGAGCAGTGGGGGTATTTAAAGTAGGTCTCCACAAGAAGTATGCAGGTCTGCCTACTCACACGCATTTATCGTCGCGCAGCAATTGACAAAATCCTTGCGCTCACACATCCATTACCTAACGCAGTAAAATGCTCCTGCCAAATTCAATATTTACTTTCTGCTGTGTTTGTTGTTAGGGTAATAAAACAACAGCAGTAATAACTCCGACAGCGTTCGTCTATGTCCGAATGTTATAGATGGCCAATCAAATCAAAGAAGGGCGGGCTTTACTGTTTCAGCGCACACACATGTGAATCTGTACTAGACCAGATCCGTCGCTGACCCGATCCGCGCCGCAATAAATCTAGCCTATTACATCAGGTAGGCAAAATTATTTTACTTCTCATGTAGCACAAGCAATCAAACCAACATTAGGCATTCTAGGTTTTGCTTTGCAGAAAAACACACACGCAGATTATAATTAACAACATGATAATTAACAGAAAACAAAATTATGAGAAAGTGCATCTTTTCTGTAAACAATACAAAACCTTTGCCTCCAATTTGGCTTTCGGTTAAAAAGAGCATCGGTTAAATCACATCACACACATTCTTATGTTTTTTAAAATAAATAATAAACATTCAAAAATGAGCCTTTACCGTTAAATGCGATTGACTTTATCATTCATTCCAGTTGTGATTTATGCGCGGTACTTCACGGAAAAGTGATCAAGACAGCACAGTTACAATATCATGATTACGGTTTAAAGTCATCTAACCATCATAAAATATAGGCTATATTTTATAGCTTCCTAGAAAACTCCTATAAATGGCTGTATTTAGTTAATGTTAAAAAAAAAAAAACCTCACTCCAAGCTGAAATCAAAGTTGGCAGCCCTGAGTATATCATACTTAGAGAAAGATATCCAATAGCAGTTTCACGCATATCAACAATAGTTCCAGCAGACAGGAAAATATGAAATCTATTCACGCACAGGAGCTCTCCAAAACATGGTCAGGTACTGATAAGCCACCTACCAGGGTTAGCAACCCGCCATTGACATGCACAGCAAGTAATTGTGAGAGGAAAAGAAAAACTGTAGTATACTTTATTTAGCTGTTCAGTATAGAATTGATTTACCTCACACCTGTCTTCCTATTTCAGTAATCCTTCTACATAGCCAAGCGTCTTGTTTCATTTAGTTATGATATCAACATGAATCCAAACACTGTAAATGTTATATATATATATATATTTTTTTGACAGTGTCAGAAAGGGAAAAAAATATGGCGTGACCCACTGTGCAGTGCAAATCAATTTGGCCAGCTCTGTACTTTCAGTGGGTCCACTTTGTGACAATTCAGGGGTTGAACGCTTGATAGCTCACAGTTCGTTCTATTTTATTTTGTTGCTTTTAGCTTTCACAACAGCACTTGTTTCAATTACCACTATCAATAATGTTTTCAAAACAGCATACACTGTCCCTCTTTTCTGGGAAATTGAGGTATTAATGGTCTTTGGACACTAAACTGTTATAGAAGGTGTTCTAATATCGCCTACACAGTGTTCTTGTCATTACTTTGGTTGTGTAGTTTCTTCTGTTACCCCTAATCCAAATGTATGCTGCTTTTGTTATGTATCATATATCAAGCAGCGTGGAGTTTTGTATTGTAATGGGCTGCCAAATAATTTGCATGGATTTTGTATTGTGTGTTATATGATGCATTGTTTCTACCACCCTCATTTGTCTGTGTGCTGCTTTTGTCTCTGCATCCACAATCTAACCTGGACCACAGTAATGCACTATAACACAGCAGGTGTTCCAGCTCCATTAACTGTCATTAACACTTGTTTAAATGCTCAACGTGCGTGAAGCAAGCATTTGTTGTTGTGTGAGTTGATGAGGATGTGGTTTAAATCAAATGTTTATGGTGTTTGAAAGGTGTGTCAGCATCCTAAAAGAATCAACGTGCGCCACAGTGTTTAGCAAAACACACACGCCTACAAACCAATCACTGTTTTCTCTCTGGTGTTTGGTGAACTCCTCTCTCAGTGGTTGATCTAATTGCCAAGATGAAATGCATCAATTTCAGCAGGAATTGAAAAAGCAGCTTTAAATCTTTTCATGCATTCTCCAATCCCGCCTCCTCTAAAAGCTTCTAAAGTCTGTGTGTTTGGGAAATATTAAGGATGCGTTTCAATGTAATACAAAAAGTTCAAGGCTTTGTGGAGATTAGTTTCTTTGAGGATTAATTGAGAACTCAATCTAAAAAAGAAAAAAGCATCATTCAAGTTAGAGTTGTTTAATTCAGCTGTGTTTTCATATACAGTATATATATATATTTTATATATAATATATATACTTTTTTGAATAGTATTTTTGAAAAGCAGTTTCTTATGAGGCACAAAAGGAGTATTTCTTAAATAGGCACATCTTCCAGTTTCTAAGGAAATTATTTGAAACATTTAATTCTTTTTATTCTCCTGAAGCAGTTTTATTAGCATCTATCATCAGCAGAGAAAAACAAAATGGCTACTACATTATTTTTCTTTTCATTCAAGATTTTGTGTCCCAGTGATATATCATAATCCTTAAATGTGACTCTTGCTAAAATCCATATAAACATAATTGGACACTGGATGAGATAGGGTGAATCAGAAGTTAATCCAGTTTACAGAGACACTGGATTTAGTAATCAGGCCCAGTTTAGAAATTTTGAGGCGTCAGAAAAAAGCTACATGTCTACCGTATGAAAATGAATCTACTTTATATCTGCATGAATGGTCATGTGACATACGTTTTTGATTGTGTATTGCAAATGGATATCGTTTCTGAAATGCATCTGAATTATGAAACAGGGATTGTTTAAAATGCTGTTTAAAAAAAATGTGTTTCCAAGTTCATGGATCTTCTGTAAAATTGGGCTATTTTAACACTGCTTCCGTGAGGATATTTTTCATGTCTGTAGGATGAAGCAGCCCCTGGAATATGACTTTTTATCAAGTGAAACCCTAGTTTCGAACCTCCCTAGCAACCCTGGGCCAATCCCTTCTAAGTGAGCCGTCATCAATAAGTAACCAACTGAACAAATTTTCTCTAGAAGTATTTGTTATAACAAATGTACTTTAGAAACACGTGACAGCAGGCGAAGAAAAACTAATGTTAAAAAGTCAAGTGTCGAAAGAGTTATCTCACAATCGTGACTCAAACTTTGTTAATTGCAGTAAAACATCAACAACTAAACCTCTGTTAATTAGCGGTAAGAAGTTTTATATGTGAGAAATAAAGTCAGACTGGTTTGTAATAAGCGAAGATGCCGAGATCTAAAGAGATCTGTTTTAAGTTCTTCTGTTGTCGTAGGTTACCACTGTGTTACCACTGTGCTTCATCTTTTTCCTGCCTGTTGTTCTTTCCCCAAAACATTTAAGAAAAAAGAGAATGAATTAATTGTGCAGTTTTGTTTTGCAGCCTCTCCTGCCAGTCAATGAGCTAATCTTTAAGTAATCGTTCATCACTTTTTCTGTCTGTAAAATATTCCTTTTATAGGAACATTTGTTATTACACAATTTATATGCAAGTCAAGGGGCAACAACTTTTTATCATGCTATTTTTGCATAATTCACTGTTTTCTATAAAATATTATTGTAGAATTCATAATCAGGAAAAACAATTATCCTGTGTTGAAATTGGAGCCTAGTATATATTAATTAGCATTAAAATCTGTGTTTACAAAATTAATGGTCATAAATAACTTTTCCTTTTTATAATTGTGAACCCTAGAGTAACGAGTCAATCCATTTGCATTCAAAAATACTTAGTAGAAAGATTTATGTTGGTGAATGCTGCTATTTAGACAATTTGTGACAATGTCTGCAAACATATTACAACCCAACACCCATCTATATAGATAGATAGATAGATAGATAGATAGATAGATAGATAGATAGATAGATAGATAGATATCAGGATACTGTATATGCTTTAGTGCATGAAATAATTTAAGTTACAGATTAAATGATATTTAGTGAGGACTACTATTGGACTATAATAACAGCTTAGCAAAAATATTATTCTGGGTATTGAACAGATAGTAGAGTAGTCTACGTGTTGAGAGAGTCGTTTTAATTTCAACTTAATTCACTGTATAACTTATATGCTGCGATATGAAAAATAGGGTAGGAACTGTAGTGAGCTATATTACAAGTATATCTGTAATGAAGGGTTCTTTAGCAGGTACCCCTTTGTTTCACTAACCTAAAGCAACTTTATATTTAAATAATTAAAATTACTGTGCCATTTTAAGATTAATTCAGGTTCCATGGTACAGGATATTCTGTGATGAACAAAGGTTTTGTGGTCCTGACAGTAGTGTGTCCAAATTGGTCCACATACTGTTGAAACTGGTCCACAGTGTGCTATCAAAATGGCTGCGAGAGTCAAACTCACAGTGTGTTATCCAGTGGCTCATGCAGTGCTTTACAGCAGGACATAGATAATTGGTCCATGTTACATGGTTCACTTGTGTAGTACAGTCTGACAGTTTGTCTCCCCTTATTTAAGTGCAGAATGGGAAACGTCGACACAATCATGCACATCCTGATTTGGGTGAGTGTTCGGCATATTTGGAATAACATAATCCAAAATCTAGCCTTGACCATATCCCTACAGCTAAACCTAACCTTAACCTTTGCGTAATCCCTAAAATCAGAGGCAATTATTAGCACGATCTCATGGCGAGTCGTACATATTTTATAATTCATAAGTATTGGTACTCCCTAACATGAAAAAAAAGTATAACTGGTATCTAATTTGGCTGTTTATTTAAATAAATGAAAAAGCATATGATATTGTATTTGATCATTTTTTCTCAAATATACAGTAAAACAGTAATATTGTACAATACGTTTTGAGTTTATAATTGATAAAATGTGACAAGCAAAGCCACATTTTCAGCAACCATTACTTCACTCTTTAGTGTCATAAGAACTTCAGAAATCATTTAATATGCATATACGGACATTTAATAGGCTAAGAAAATTTAAGGCACACAAAGCAAAGGATTTGCACTGTATATCAATCTTGCATGAAAAATTCCAAACAAGCACTGAGTGATTATAAAACAAGATATCATCTCTGCTCTGTGCTTTAATGCATAAAACAATCTTAAACCTCTGACAGTTTAAAGAGACACGAGGCAGTAATATTGTATGAACACTATAATTCTGTCTGAGGAAGAAAAATAAGAACTACGAGAAGAAAGGAACACAATTATTAAAAAAGTTTTTATTGCCCTATCTCTCATTGCCTGCTGCAGCTTGCTGCAGTCAAATAGCTATGAATAGCCATGAGGCCTAAAAGCACTCAAAGCTATTCCCATAAGCAATTCTCCATCAAAAAGTTTTGTTCCAAATCTCCTTTCAACGCATGTACAAAAATCACACCATTTTGCCACTGATTGGCTATTGTAAATAAGTAAACAACATTTGAAATGAACCTCAGGTTCTCTTTTTACTGTATTATTCCCTTTTTTTTTTTTTGCGTATCTTTCCAGTCTCATAGGAAACAGTCGCTGCAGCAAGGACAGAATTGGGACAAATAGCAAACTACAAACACCTGCATCTGCACAATGCTCGCTCTCTCTCTTTCTCTCTCGGCGCCTGAAATGTTTCCAAACATGCACCTGACGGCACTGCGCTTCTGTGAAGTGCCCGTTCTCCAAATCCAACATCTTTCGCGTCCCTCTGTTGGCGCACCTTTTTAGTGGCACGCGTACATCAGCGAAAGGTGCTCACGATAGCCGTGGCAGCGAGGATGCTAAGAGGAGGTGGATTTGCATATGAAGCGGCAGGATGCAGATGATCGCTTCTGGGAGCCCAGACCTGCGCTGCCAAAGGGAGCAAAAGAAGGTTGTTGTTGGGGAGGGCTGCGGAGCCGCCGCCAGGCGAGTTAGGTATTTACACTTCAAACAGCATCATCTCAAAGAGGAGAGAGTGCGAGGAAGAAAAATGAGAGAGACATGAGTTGAAGAGAGTTAGAGGAAAGCCTTTCTTTTGGATCGTATTCAGGCAGTTGGTCCTAACAAAACACTCGCTATGTGCAAAACTTTCCCTTTGTTTTGCTTGGCAGCGGACAGTGACTCTATTTTCCTCCCGTCTGCTGTCTCTGAGCTTGCGGGAGCTTGTCACCACTTGTTAGACTAAATACACTCCATTACGGTTGTCAGCGGAGCTTTAGATAGTGTGGGAGATGTAGCAGTGGCGCATCACATCTTGACATAGTCTTTGTGGCTGGGCTTGCATTCACGATCTTCTAGAATCGGAGACCTCTGTCCTGTTTAACCGTTGCAATAAACTCCAGCGCGCACGCGGCATTCAGTTCTCAACGCATGAATGGATTTTGCTGTGCATGGAATTGGCAGACCTCTCTTAGGTAGTGTTTGCCTCCTGTTTTAGATTCTAAGCTGTGCTGATGAATGCAGAAGCTCCTGGCTTTCTTCCCAGACTGCGAAAGTCAGGGTCATTTCCAGCCATCGGCGCTACGCATGGCCGCGGCTCTGCATCAGCAGTAGAGGTCAGCTCCGACAGATGCTAAATGGAGCTGAGGAACAGAGTCACAAGGCCAGGAACAAACAAAATCCCATGAAATATGGCAGAGCCAGGCGAAGCTGTTAGCGCTTTACCAAATATGTAATTAATCTGCGTGTGTCCTTGATTGTGTAACTTTAAATGCTGGATGCACCCAATTAAACACACTTCCTTATTTAGTAGTAAGCCAAAAACAATAGAATGTCTGAATTCAATGTGTTCATAAAATATTGGATAAAAAGTAACTACAGTCCTGCAAGACATTTTGGTGCAGAGGACATTTTACTTATACAACTGAAGTTGGTGAATAATGAGAAAAAATCTAACTAGGTCTAAACATTCATGTTTGAAATTATTCAACTCCAAAAATTAAAAACTGGTCTTTTTTATTGTTTTAAACCACCAAAACACTCTGCACAGGGTTGATTAGAAGATTGTGTGACATCGCTAATGTAATATTGGCCCATTCCTCTGCTTGAAAAAGCTTTCAGATCACTGCTAGTCATTGGGTTTTCATATTGCGAATACTTTCTTCAAATTCTTTTTTTTTCAATGAAAATTAAATCTGGAGAATTGAATGTGCTGCACGTACATTTTGACTCTTGTTTGTAGATATTTAGGAAACATGTCAGGCCTCCAGACCAAAAAAAAAAAAATGAGTAGGAAGCCCTTGTCTCCTATGAGAAAAAATATTATAATAGGTGTCACAGAATAAAAATGCTTTTGATTAATTTATTATTTTGTTTAACCTTTGTATTTATACCATTGTGTTTGTCTAATATTTGCTTGACTTTATCAGCATTTTAATCCATCGTGTCATTGAACCAAGGTTCACTTAAAGTGGGAACTAAATGTCTTCTCAGGCTTAAAATATACAGTCACAAGAATTGTCCAGTACACAGAATCTGTGTAAGCAACACTTGGTCAGTGAGTGTAGTTTGGGCTTTCCTCCTCAATGCATTCTAATATAAATGTTGTCATATGTCTCTTCCACACATTCCACACAGTTTTTCTACATAATGCTGTTTTTATAGGAGCTGAATCATGAACAACGGAGGTTAAGTAAAAATATCAATATGCAATAGCCTATAAATATAGCAAAATGCTCCTCTTTATATTTTTTTTTCTACCTGACTGTTGAGCTTATGGACACTGAATGGTTATTCTGAGGTAGCTGTATTATTACATTGCAGTGTTTACAAGCTTAGCCTACACATTTTTCGCAGTTTGTAACACTAAACGAGCTTTTACGCATGAGACATTTCAGTAAGTCGTATATAGTATCTCTTAAAAATAATAGTTGATCTTTTGATGTTCATTATGTACTATGGTAAGAGAAACATATTATGGGTTTTACTTGAACTGAGGTCCCATTAAAGAGTGCCAGTTTATTGTTCGAATTTTATTATGAATTTGATATTTTAAAGCTGATACTTTGTTTATTAAGTGACAAAGCACGAAGCTTTTACGTAATTACTGACAGCAAGTGCATTTCAAATAATATGAAGTTCAAGACAAGCCATATTAGTAATAATTAAACAAGTATTCTTAACAATACTGCCAATATCAAAGAGCAGTCGACATTATCCGTTGAAGTTTGTCCAAGTTGTGCTGCTTTTGTGCACATTTGCTCATACTTCTCTCTTCTTGCACTGCACAAATAAGCTGCATTTAGCAGGTGTGCTTCAGCGCTGCTGTGCGGGCGAGATGAGGGCTCTTTGAAACGTTCTTTCCCCACTAAATCTTTGATGTGCATCGCCTCCGTTTAATACGTGATCATAATAAAAGATGTGATCACAAAACATTCAAGGAAAAAGACCGGAATTTAATCATACTACACCTTTAATCTGTATGATACTGCGCGCCACTTTTAAGTTGATGGAATGCACAGTATGTGCTGTCAAGGAGTCATGTTATATTTACATAGCTGTTTCTCTGAAAAATGGGATTCTACTGTAAAACATGTATTTCGGGTCAGTACCCATTTCAACTGCTAGCTGTCAATCTACTGCACCTTTAACAGACCACTCAAGTACAATTAATGGCTAATCCATAAAGCCAAGCATATGGATTTGTACTTTCAGGATGATTGTCTTCAAGTCTTTGCACCAAAGTCATCACCATTCTTAGCTAAAATTGCCTGATACTTCAAAGAATCATGATGTCCTTCATACAGTTTGTGATTCTCTCTTCTGTAAAACAGCCCCATAACAAGACTGGATTTCACCTCCATGTTTGCCCTGGACATGTGTGTTCTTCTGCTCATAAGCGTAGCCTTTTCTAAACTAGACGTTCCGCTTATTCATGGGTCAAAAATCTTCCTAGTTGTGTCACATCATATTCATGTTCACGTTTTAACATGTATTCAGTCAGGATTTTTATCTTTTTCTTCCCTCTTTTATCTGGTAATCTTTCAAGTCTTTGGCAGTGCATTGTAGATCGGTTCCTCAGTTTGCTGTCATAAAACATTTTATGATATTGTGCTCTAAGGTTTTTTCCAGTACAGCACATTTTAAGCTAAAGGGGAAAAAGGCTACCTGCTGTGTTTCTAGGGAATTTTAAATTACTTGGAAATATTCATGTAGACTTTCTAAAGTAATAAAACTGATTTGGCCACCTCCATATTAGGTGGCATTTACTACTATGTACTTACATAAAATATAAGTAAAATGTAGTTATTGTGTTCATATTGAGTGGTTTACAAAGCCTTTGGCTGCTTTTTGAGGTGGGATATGTCAATCAATCAGTCAATCACTTTATACTACTAACTATACAGATTGTATCAAAGAACTAAACATTATTATCAAATACAAGGAATAGAGTTATATTGTTGTATAATGATGAGATAATTGTAGGTTAGAGACCGGTCTGGTGCTATGGGTAGGTTTAAGAGTGTGCATAAGGGATGGTCCAACAATGTATTTTTTTTACTATATAAGTACACTGTAAAAACATGTGTGTACACAATTAAGTACATCGTGTCAAATTATAAATTTAAATTTAGCACTCCCTAGCTTCTCTATAACTTTTAGCCTGTTGACTTGTTATATTTGCTATTACAGTTCAGTAGCTCAAGATAATTCTGTTTTCTAATAGAGTTTCTAAAGGTTTAATAGTGTTTAAGACTTTTGCAGTGCTATACCATTCAGTGACTAAAAACAGCAATGTTGAATAGGGGTTTTAAAATTATGACAGCAATATCATTAAGCATGTTCAATCATGTCTTATAACTCTTATAAGCTTGACATTATAAACTTAAAAAAATGACATTATCATATTTAATATGTCAGTAATATTCTGTATTATATTGCAGTAAAGCAACACAACTGGTGCTAGAAAGTCACAAACTAATAACAACATGATAAATGCAGTATTTTTTTAACCATCATCATGGAAAACCTATGTATGTGGATTTGGACATAACAACAGTTTATTAGTATGGGAGCAATACGTTAAGTACTTTAGGGTTAAATAAAGATAAAGGTTTACATTTGCAGAAAGTTTTTTTGTAATGAGAGAGATAATACCAGTCAATGATGATACTAGAATTATGCTGGACAGAATAATTTATAAAATTATTATTTGTTTTCATAATAATTTTAATGTAAAACATTTTTTGTATCATCCAAAAGCATGTTTTGTGGCAATTTCAGGACTGTGTCCATTATTGAAAATATCACCTCATTATTTTCATCAAATATTGTTATTGTTGTTGTTTTGTATGAATAGCTATTCAAAATGACCTCATCAAGAGTGCCCATCTCTCTATTTCCATTAAGTAGTCAGATTTTTCATTAAATTAGTAAAACACATAAAATGAAACTAAATAATCATGAGCAAACATTTCTACAGTGTATAAATGATTTCTAAAAGCCCTCAAATGAGGACTGTCGCATATAGAACCTTACCTGCAGCGCTCAATCACACATGCGCGGCTTTGAAAAACATAAACGCAGATAGGTTAACAAACAAAAATAATTGAATAAATACCATGACTGTGTGATTTGTGTCTGCCAAACGAGAAAGCGGAGCAAGCTGTAAATGTTTCATTGCAATGACAGCCACCATTCCTTAGTGGATGACAAGCATTTATCGATTTTCATGTTTGCCACTAAAGCTATTTATACCTCTGCTCTCAGTTAATGAAATATGCCTCTAGTCATGGAACTACAGAGAGGCGGGGACAGCGAAGGAGTTCAGGAGGTTCTGCAAGCCTGGCCAATGACCCCCTACTGCGGAGTGCATCAGGAAAGGTGGAGGCTATTAGCTGTGGTGTGTGAAAACACAATAGAGGAATGAGTCACCATTAGGGTCTCGGCCTCCTTCGCGATGACTGCTACTCAAGTAATGAAGTGACTTGGGGAGGTAATGCATTGTGTCATCAGCAGTGAAGAGTTCAGCTCAATGTAATGGTGTTGTGATGGGATTGCTGCTTACAGCTCTTCTCCCTGGTACCAGCAATCTTCCTCTGACTCAACAACTCAACAAACTTTTTTAAGATTGGAGGAAGAAATGGATGGCTTTTAAAGTAAAAGCCTAAGGAAAAATTAACCATATTATCCAGACGCAACAAACCTGCGAGCCAGCAATTTAAACAAGAACCTCCATGAACACACTTTTGTTTCTTGATGGACTGATAAAAACATGACTTAGATGTTGTATAGCAGTTTGGCATTATTGTTATTTAGATCTTATGATTTTATAGCAAGCATTTGGAAGTGTCTGTGTTGCACAATTGTTGTATGCAGTAAGAAGAGTTACAGGTTTAACTTTTTGATTTAATATATGAAATTCAGTGGCTAGGGTGAAGAATTTGATATGATTTTCAAAACATTTGTATCTTTACAAATGAATGCTGTAGCATATATTTCTACATACTATAGTGTAATTAATTCAACTAATTTACAATGTGCTGAATTGATAACTTATTAATGTGATCTCATTTTTGTCTAATCATTTCTGCTTTAATTATATAGCATGAATTCATGAGCAGACAGCATGATATACATGATACATACATTTACATTTCAATCATTAAGGCACTATTTTAATTTAAAATTGAGCTTTGTGTGTATAAAATTACCTATTATAAAGTGTATGGAAACCAAGTCATTATTTTTGATCAAGAGCTTTATAAATGTAAAAGTTCATACATTGGAACAGGAAGCTCAACGTGTTAATTCGTCTCCAGAAACTAATTTGGAAAGCGCACTGACTGAAACAGTTAATGCCATGTGCAACAACTCTCTTACAACCATCTGCCATAACTTTGAGACCTAAAAATGACGTGGTCAGTTTTGGACAACCTTGCTTCATGTCCATACCATAGCGCAGTCTGGTTGAAAAAAAGGATTTGAGCTGTTCATGCCAATATGAAAATCAGATATGAGTCACATTTGGAAAAAATGTTAGCCTGCAGCGTGAATTAAGAAATACTACAAAATTGGAACAAAAGCTTTGAAATATTCAAACAATACACATTTCAGTTTGTAGCATTTTCATGCAAATCAAAATGGAATAAAATCCATACTGACTTTGTGTAAAATAACACGTACTACCTATAAAACAGGTGGTGATCATCACCATATTACAAATTACACTGTTATTCTAGAAATGATTTATTCTTTCAAAAACAGCTAGCGTAGATTAATCTTTGATTTTCCATTAGTTGTTTTTGTCTAATTTTTGTATGTGAGTTATTTGCGTACAGGTGACAGATTTTTGATTTGAATTTGTTTATTTAAAAGTAATTCACAGACAGGCTACGTGAAAGGCTGAACTCACTTTCGGCTGGGGATGTAATCAGTTAACATTAGTTTTGATTTGAATTGTTTAATTAAGAAGTAGACCCTTCTGGCTTTCAAATACGAGAAAGACTTCATACCTTGCTTTCACTATGGTTCATAATCAGAAAACATTAAATGTTTAGTGGGTATTTAATTTAAAGTAGACACTAAGAAAGCTTTCTATGCGTGTTTTATGTGTCTATAAACAAATTTTTTAGATTTGTATGATTTTAGTCTTATTTGTATGGTTTCTCTGTAGATCAGAATAACTGGTATTGGCAGTGCTAAAGAGTTAAAGACGTTGCATTAAATTTTATCTTTGGAGCTGGGAATTTAGATTTCAAATTCAGTATCAGTTTTTAGAGTGTTTCACCCAAATAATTTCATGGTATTTATGTAGTTAAATGACATAAAAATCAACAGTAATCCTTACTTAATTTTCAGTGAGCGAATAATTTAATCCTGATGATGCGTTATAGTAAACTTATTACCTTAACACTTCCACTAATGCTTACAGTTTAACACATTTCTATGCAGCAAACCTCTAATCAAACCCTCTTACAGTGTTATATTGGCTGTGTGTGTCAGCAGTCTCTAGTTGATTGAAACAAGTGTTGATCCTCAGAAAATAAATTAGTCCAGGAGAAGCCCAACAGATCCCTTTTCTAGCTACAAATGAGACCAATTAGCAAAACAGATTGCAATCCATGATTAGATATTGTGCTCATAAACACCTAGACAACCATAAGTAGTACAGGCAGCTCTCAAACCACTTAAGTATTAACACCCTGGAATCTCAGTAGCATGAAAGCGCTCACATCTGGGTGAGGCTAGTCTTAGTGAAGGAAAATAAACTTTGCATGACTACAGTAAAATACCAATAGATATCCTGTTATTTTTGTCAGAGACAGTAAATTAAGTGTCTGTTTACACATTATTATTATCATTTGTAATAATTAATCTACCTTATATTCATGATACACTTACTAAAGCGTGTGCCATGAGCATGTTCTTCGACAAGCTGATTGTAAAGATTTAAATGTTTATATAACATAATTTCTTCTTATGCATAATACCAAGAAGCCTCTAGAGTGGATTCTTTTATAGTATGACTTTCAGAGAGCAGTTACGGAATTATAGCTAAAACCAGTTTTGGAATCAGTTTTTAGACCAGAATTCAACTTTTTGTTGGACGCCAATAACTCCACGAGGATCAATACATTTATGCAGTACGAGCGGATAAACAGGTGTTTAGAAAGTGCTGTAGTGGCGTTTGTTCTTATTTGTCTTTTGACAGAAAGAAAAGTGTCAGGGAGGATATCAATTGAGCTTGGAAACCACTGAAGAGGTTTTGACTTTTAATGGAAAAAATAAAACGTGTTATTCCTGATTGTGATCTTGTGAATCCTCTTTCTATGTTTAGTAACTCATCTAAAACTACTGAGGTGTTTGTCTGATAGTAGGAATGGCTAATAGACAAGCTAATCTTGTAGCTAGCATTTATTTTGTTTGTAACCAGTGAACCTTCTGAGCTGTCTTAGCCACTAGGTGCCCTGCCTTTTCTGAAGCCACGTAATCTGAGCGAAAAAGAGCCTTTGGTATTTGAATCTTTTAATTTCCATATATATTTAATTTTGCCCGTCTGACACACTGCACCCTTTCTCTGTTTCGTGACTCATAGCCATTCACAAAGAAATTCCAAAATATAAGTTAGCTACATGAGAATCACTCTGTGGCATTCCTGGCCCCTTACAAGAAACTCTGTAACCTAGTTTT